>NW_027601956.1:0-59473 GCF_053455715.1 Rhinoraja longicauda | reverse complement strand
ACGTCACCCATTCCTTCTCTCCAGAGCTGCTCCCTGTTCTGCTGAGTTACTCCAGCATTTTGTGTCTACCTTTGATTGGTCTATCTTTAAGTAATGATATGATGCAAAGATTAATGTTATTTTGAACTGAAGAGAAATTTGATCTCCCACCTGCTCATCTGCTGGGAAGCATCACAGAGTCAGAGAGCTTTGTAGCACAGCAACAGGCCCTTTGACTCGACTCGACCATGCCAACCACGTTGCCCAACCAAGCTAGCCCCACTTGCCTGAGGCTGGCTCGTATCCTTCCAAGTCTTTCTTATCCACGTATCTACCCAATTCTCTGTGAACTGTTGTAATTGTACCTGCCTCGCCCACTTCCTCTGTCAGATCGTTCCACATCTACACTACCCACTGACTGAAAAACCTGCTCCTCAGGTCCTTTTTATTGTTTCCACTCTCACCTTAAACTGATGCACTCGAGGTTTAGACTCTCCGACCTTGGGTAAAGTATTGCGGCTAATCACCTTGTCTGTGCATCTTATACACATCTATAATGTCACTCTGACAGGCTCCCAAGAAAAAATGTCCCAGTCTGAATAGTCTCTTTCTGGAATGAGTAGATTAACCTATGATGAGCGTTTGTCGGCATTGGGCCTGTCTGTACTCGCTGTTGCTCAGAGGAATGAGGGGGGATCTCATTAAAAAATACAGAATAGTGAACGGTTTGGACAGAATGGACGTGGAGAGGATGTTTCCATTAGTGAGTGAGTCTAGGAATAGATATTTATTTACAAAAATGCTGGAGTAACTCAGCAGGTCAGGCAGCATCTCAGGAGAGAAGGAAAGGGTGACGTTTCGGGAAGGACAAAGGAAGGATGTAGGTGGAGACAGGAAGACAGAGGGAGAACTGGGAAGGGGGAGGGGAAGAGAGGGACAGAGGAACTATCTATAGACAATAGACAATTGGTGCAGGAGGAGGCCATTCGGCCCTTCGAGCCACCATTCAATGTGATCATGGCTGATCATTCTCAATCAGTACCCCGTTCCTGCCTTCTCCCCATACCCCCTGACTCCGCTATCCTTAAGAGCTCTATCCAGCTCTCTCTTGAAAGCATTCAGAGAATTGGCCTCCACTGCCTTCTGAGGCAGAGAATTCCACAGATTCACAACTCTCTGACTGAAAAAGTTTTTCCTCATCTCAGTTCTAAATGGCTTATTCTTAAACTGTGTTCTGGACTCCCCCAACATTGGGAACATGTTTCCTGCCTCTAACGTGTCCAACCCCCTAATAATCTTATACGTTTCGATAAGATCTCCTCTCATCCTTCTAAATTCCAGTGTATACAAGCCTAGTCGCTCCAGTCTTTGAACATATGAAAGTCCCGCCATTCCGGGAATTAACCTAGTAAACTTACGCTGCACGCCCTCAATAGCAAGATTATCCTTCCTCAAATTTGGAGACCAAAGCTGCACACAGTATTCCAGGTGTGGTCTCACTAGGGCCCTGTACAACTGCAGAAGGACCTCTTTGCTCCTATACTCAACTCCTCTTGTTATGAAGGCCAACATTCCATTGGCTTTCTTCACTGCCTGCTGTACCTGCATGCTTCCTTTCAGTGACTGATGCACTAGGACACCCAGATCTCGTTGTACGTCCCCTGTTCCTAACTTGACACCATTCAGATAATACTCTGCCTTCCTATTCTTACGACCAAAGTGGGTAACCTCACACTTATCCACATTAAACTGCATGTGCCATGCATCCGCCCACTCACACAACCTGTCCAAGTTACCCTGCAACCTCATAGCATCTTCCTCACAGTTCACACTACCACCCAGCTTTGTATCATCTGCAAATTTGCAAATGGTACTTTTAATCCCTTCATCCAAGTCATTAATGTATATTGTAAATAGCTGCGGTCCCAGCACCGAGCCTTGCGGTACTCCACTAGTTACTGCCTGCCATTCTGAAAGGGACCCATTTATCCCCACTCTTTGCTTTCTGTCTGTCAACCAATTTTCTATCCATGTCAGTACCCTACCCCCAATACCATGTGCCCTAATTTTGCCCATTATTCTCCTATGTGCGACCTTGTCGAAGGCTTTCTGAAAGTCGAGGTTCACCACATCCACCGGCTCTCCCCTGTCACTTTTCCTAGTTACATCCTCATAAAATTCCAGAAGATTAGTCAAGCATGATTTCCCCTTCGTAAATCCATGCTGGCTCGGAACGATACTGTTACTGCTATCCAAATGCTCCGCTATTTTGTCTTTTATAATTGACTCCAGCATCTTCCCCACCACTGATGTCAGACTAACTGGTCTATAATTTCCCGTTTTCTCTCTCCCTCCTTTCTTAAAAAGTGGGACAACATTAGTTACCCTCCAATCCACAGGAACTGATACTGAATCTATAGAACATTGGAAAATGATCACCAATGCGTCCACAATTTCTAGCGCCACCTCCTTAAGTACTCTGGGATGCAGACCATCAGGCCCTGGGGATTTATCAGCCTTCAGTCCCATCAGTCTACCCAACACCATTTCCTGCCTAATGTGGATTTCCTTCAGTTCCTCCGTCACCCTAGGATCTCTGCCCACTAGAACATCTGGGAGATTGCTTGTACCTTCCTTAGTGAAGACAGATCCAAAGTACCGGTTCAACTCGTCCGCCATTTCCTTGTTTCCCATAATAAATTCTCCCGCTTCTGCCTTCAAGGGACCCACATTTGCCTTGACTATTTTTTTCCTCTTTACATACCTAAAAAAGCTTTTACTATCCTCCTTTATATTATTAGCTAGTTTACCTTCGTACCTCATCTTTTCTCCACGTGTTGCCTTCTTAGTCATCTTCGGTTGCTCTTTAAAAGAGTCCCAATCCTCTGGCTTCCCACTCTTCTTTGCTTTGTTGTACTTCTGCTCTTTTATTTTTATGCTGTCCTTGACGTCCCTTGTCAGCCACGGGTGTCTCTTACTCCCCTTGGAATCTTTCCTCCTCTTTGGGATAAATTGGATGGAGTTGAGGGGGGAGGTAAAGGGACAGGTGTTGCATCTCCTGCGGTTGCAGGGGAATGTGCCCGGGGATGGGGTGGTTTGGGCAGGAAGGGACGAACCTCAGAATTCAGAGCCTCAGAATTAAAGGATGTTCCGTTAGGAAGGAGATGAGGGGAAATGCTTTTAATCAGAGGGTGGTGAATTTGTGGAATTCATTGCCACAGAAGGCTGTGGAGGCCAAGTCGGTGGATATTTTTAAGGCAGAGATAGCTGGATTCTTGATTAGTATGGATGTCAGAGGTTATGGGGAGAAGACAGGAGAATGGGGTTAGGAGGAAGAGGTAGATCAGCCATGATTGAATGGTGGAGTAGAATTGAAGGGCCGAATGGCCTAATTCTAATACTTTCACTGATGACATTATGACCTGATGACGGTCCAACTTCACCTGATAACCCAGCCCTTCAGACCTGATGAAGTTGTTGTAAACCCTTTTGCACCCACTCCAATTGACTAACAAACCCACCCTTCCCTTTGTCTCACCCTCCACTCAAAAAACACAGGAGCAGGTCATCTGGCCCCTCGTTTCTGCCCCCTTTCACTGTGATGATGACGACCCCACCACACACCTCTACCTCCTCTTTAACAACCTCAAATTACCACTCACCTCAATATCCACCTGCTCCGATCTGCCTCCATATCTGAATAACCCGCTTCATTCCCCCATCCCCACCGCAATCTCGCAATCCTCCTCTCTCTCCCCCCCCCCCCCCCCCCCCCCCCTCACGAAATTTTGCTCTCCATCCCCGGATAAAAACTCAGGGGGAGATGTCTGTTGTCCACCCGATGTGGTCGCGGTGAAAACCCGGGCAAGGTTTCAGTTGTCCGCCCGCCTGTGCCTGAGGCCGAGCGGCCTCTCCCCCGGTCCCGGGGCCGCGCTGCCCGAGTCTCCCCCCGACCCCCGACGACTCTCTGATTCTCTGCTTCTCCCCCAGTCTCCGTCACCCTGGATGTGGAAACAGCGGCTCCGTGGCTCGAGGTGTCTGAGGATCGGAAGAGGGTGAGAATGACCGGGCCCCGGAGGAGTCTCCCTGACACCGGGAAGAGGTTTACAGACAGTGTGTGTGTGCTGGGATCGGAGGGATTCACATCGGGGAGACATTACTGGGAGGTGGAGGTGGCGGGGAGTGAGGGCTGGGGTCTGGGAGTCGCCGCAGAGTCTGTGGAGAGGAAGGGACCGGTCACACTGACCCCGGAGACTGGAGTCTGGAGCATCAGGCGGTGGGATGACGAGTTTCTTGCATTCACCTCCCCTCCATCCCGTCTCCCCGCCCGTCCCATCCCCGGGAGGGTGGGAGTTTATCTCAGTTACGAATCCGGGACAGTTTCATTTTACGACGCGGACACCAAGTCCCATCTCCACACCTTCACTGGGAATAAATTCACGGAGAAACTTTATCCTTTCTTCGGGCCTTATTGGGATGGAAACAAGTGGCTGAGAATCTGCTCCGGTTCCGCTCCGGGTGTGTAAAAGGGTCGTGTCCCGGGACCGGCGTCAGGAGCGGGGCTCAGGGGCTGTGGGGCAGGAACCCGGTGGACAACAGGTCGGCGCTGAACGGCTCCCATTTAATCCCCAAATTCCGCGTCGTAAAACCCCAGTGAGCGCGGAAATAAAACCAGGGGGAATGTAAATGTGGGAAGAGAGAAATAAACAGCAAGTGGAATCAGAGCTGTCGATCCGTTCATTTCAACGCGTTAACTGCGTCACTTCTTGGTCCCGCCACTAGATGGCAGCAACGCCACGCGGTGCGACCACAGACCAGCTGTAACTTTGAGAATTAACTTTGACAATTGCAGAACAGCGGGAATCTGATTTAATAAGTGACTTTTGTTACCTGTTACCACACCTGCGGCCCAAACCACATGCATGGCTTAAAATGGGGAATAAAAGCAGAAATTGCCACCAAAACTCAGCAGGTCAGGCAGCAACTGCAAGGTGAAACAGACCTTACATTTCAATAGACAATAGGTGCAGGGGAAGGCCATTCGGCCCCTCGAGCCTGTACGCACCGCCATTCAATGTGATCATGGCTGATCATTCACAATCTGTACCCCGTTCCTGCCTTCTCCCCATACTCCCTGACTCCGCTATCCTTAAGAGCTCTATCTAGTTCTCTCTTGAAAGCATTAAGTGAATTGGCCTCCACTGCCTTCTGAGGCAGAGAATTCCACAGATTTACAACTCTCTGACTGAAAAAGTTTATCCTTGCCTCCGTTCTAAATGGCCTACCCCATATTCTTAAACTGTGAACCCTGGTTCTGGACTCCCCCAACATTGGGAACATGTTTCCTGCTTCTTGCGTGTCCAATCCCTTAATAATCTTATATGTTTCAATAAGATCCCCTCTCATCCTTCTAAATTCCAGTGTATACAAACCTAGTCGCTCCAGTCTTTCAACATACGACAGTCCCACCGTTCCGGGAATTAACCTGGTGAACCTACGCTGCACGCCCTCAATAGCAAGAATGTCCTTCCTCAAATTTGGAGACCAAAACTGCACACAGTACTCCAGGTGCGGTATCACTAGGGCCCTGTACAACTGTAGAAGGACACCTTTGCTCCTATAGTCAACTCCTCTTGTCATAAAGGCCAACATGCCATTAGCTTTCTTCACTGCCTGCTGTCTCTGCATGCTAAGTTTAAATGTCTGATGAACAAGGACACCCAGATGTCTTTGTACTTCCCCATTTCTTAACTCAGAAATAATCTGCCTTCCTGTTCTTACCACCAAAGTGGATAGCCTCACATTTATCCACATTAAACTGCATCTGCCATGCATCCGCCCACTCACACAACATGTCCAAGTCACCCTGCATCCTCATAGCATCCTCCTCACAGTTCACACTGCCACCCAGCTTTGTATCATCCGCAAATTCGCTAATGTTACTTTTAATACCTTTATCTAAGTCATTAATGTATATTGTAAATAGCTGCGGTCCCAGCACCGAGCCTTGAGGTACCCCACTAGTCACTGCCTGCCATTCTGAAAGGGACCCATTTATCCCTACTCTTTGTTTCCTGTCTGCCAACCAATTTTCTATCCATGTCAGCACCCTACCCCCAATACCATGTGCTCGAATCTTGCCCATTAATCTCCTATGTGGGACCTTATCAAAGTCTTTCTGAAAGTCCAGCTACACTACATCCACTGGCTCTCCCTTGTCCATTTTCCTAGCTACATCCACAAGAGATTCCAGAAGATTAGTCAAGCATGATTTCCCCGTCGTAAATCCATGTTGGCTCGGAACGATCCTGTTACTGCTATCCAAATGTTTTTCAGATCTGATACTGATGACAAATGATGATAGCATCTCCCTATTCCTTCTCTCCAGAGATGCTGCCTGACCTGCCGAGTTACTCCGGCACTTTGTGTCTATCCGTCCAAACCTTTCCTGTCTGTGTGTCTGCCCGAATTTCTTTTCATTATTGTCCATTCGGGAATGCCTATGCCTCTGATGGATATTAGGGTGCCGTCTGTACGGAGTACGCGTGTTCTCGCCGTGACCTGCGTGGGTTTTCACCAGATGCTCAGGTTGCCATCCACACTCCAAAGACGTGCAGGTTGTAGGTTAATTAGCTTCTGTAAAATTGTAAATTGTCCCTACTGTGTGTGGGATAGTGCTGGTGTGCGGGGATCGGTGGTCGGTGCGGATTCGGTGGGCCGAAGGGCCTGTTTCTGTGCTATAAAGTGGAAGATAATAAAGAGGACGAAGGTTGGACTTTTTTGCCTTCCATCCGGCTGTATATATATGATATATGATATGATCACAGTGAGGAGTGTGGGGAATCCGCTGTGGTGAATGTTTATGTTAACTTCTATGTAATTCTGTGTCTTGTTGCTTTTGTTTTGTCTGGCTATATGATAATTCGCACATCACTGTACCTTAATTGGTACATGTGACAATAAAAGACCTTTGACTCTAAAACTTACTGAAGCTTACTTGGAGAATTTAATGCTTTTAAACTAGTTCTTGTTCACACCTTATCTTTTTTTCTGATTATTGTATAATCAGGATCTGTGATGCCATCTGCCAGCCTGATTCTCTCCTCACTTACACCTCAAACATCCCCTCTAACATCTTCAGACTTTAAACTCAAAGCTTGTCGCCGACTGCTTGCTGAAGATAGACGCAAAAGGCTGTAGTCACTCAGCGGGACAGGCAGCATCTCTGGAGAGAAGGAATGGGTGACGTTTCGGGCCGAGACCCTTCTTCAGACTCAATCTGCGGTTTAAACCAGCATCTGCAGTTCCTTCCAACGCACGGGTCGATTCTGACCGTTTGAAGATGGGTCTTGACACGAAACGTCACCCATTCCTTCTCTCCAGAGATGCTATTTCTCCCGCTGAGTTACTCCAGCATTTTGTGTCTGTCTTCGGTTTAAACCAGCACCTGCAGTTCCTTCCTACACATACCGACTGATTACTGTTCACTTCATCTTTGATGGCAACCGGTATTATGGGAGCAAGACCCCATGGCGCTGATGGCGGCGGCAACCCGAGACCCGCTGTTGCCGCGGCTCCTCATCCCCCTCCTCCACCCTCTCCCCCTCATCCCCCTCCCTCTCCGCCGGGCCTGCAGCGGCGGCCCCGACCCCGACCCCGCCCGGCAGCGGCTCCACAAGGAGCGGCGGCGGCTGCGGAGAGATGCGGCCTTGGAGGCCCGGAATGGAGGAGGAGAGAGAAATGGAGGGGTGAGGGAGAGGAGGAGAGAGAAATGGAGGGGTGAGGGAGAGGAGGAGAGAGAAATGGAGGGGCGAGGAGGAGGCGAGGGAGAGGAGGGGTGAGGGGAAGGAGGGGATGAGGGAGAGGTGGAGAGGAAGAGGGGGAGGAGGAGGAGAGGTGACGGAGTGGAAGAGGAGGAGGATAGGTGAAGGAGAGGAAGAGGGGAGGTGAGGAGGAGGTGCAGGGAGAGGGAGAGGATGGTGAAAGAGAGAGGAGGAGAGGGGGAGGACGAGAGGGAGTGGGCGAGGAGGAGGATTTGGGAGAGGAGGAGAGGGAGAGGAGGGGTGAGGGGGAGGTGGAGCAAGAGGAGGAGGGATGATTCGGAGGTGTCC
This sequence comes from Rhinoraja longicauda, assembly GCF_053455715.1. Taxonomy (NCBI): domain Eukaryota; kingdom Metazoa; phylum Chordata; class Chondrichthyes; order Rajiformes; family Arhynchobatidae; genus Rhinoraja; species Rhinoraja longicauda. The sequence continues at coordinate 51,383 of NW_027601956.1, read as the reverse complement.
TCTTTATTCAGGAAACGGGGCTTCAACTCCACTCCACGTTGTTGTCCAGCCTCACTTACCCCTCTGGCAGCTTGTTCCAGACACCCACGACCTTCTGTGTGAAAATGTTGTTCCTCAGGTTCCCGATTAAATCTTGCACCTCTCACCACAAACCTGTGTCCTCCCTCTCCCCCCTCAACTGTGTCAACCTATTGCCAGCCAGGCTTTGTCCTGCCCCCTTCCTCCCATCGTTATTCCATCTCCCACCCCCTACAATCAGTCTGAAGAAGGGTCCCGACCCGAAACATCAGCTGTTCATATTCTCCAGATGTGCTGCTTGACCCACAAACTTACTCCAGCACTTTGTACTTTTTTGTTTGTAAACCTGCATCTGCAGTTCCTTGTTTCTGCATCTTCACGTTGCACATTTGCGTCAGATTTACATTAATTCCTCTAGACGGCGGCGTGCGCAGTGGACATGCGTTTTGAACCAGGAAATGGCAGAGTTAAAAAATGGCTTCGAAAGGACAGGTCGAGAGTTGGTCCGAGGAGGTAGTTTGTCCCATCTGCCTGGATTTCTTCACCGATCCGGTGTCACTGGAGTGCGGGCACAACTTCTGCCGCTCCTGTATCACACAGAGTTGGGACAGGGAGGGGAGAAACTCCTGCCCGGAATGTAGAGAGGTGTTTACAGACCGCACCCTCAGGGCGAGTCGGGCCTTGGCGAGACTGGCTGAGAAAGCTCGAACACTGAGCCTGAATCGGACAGAGAAGGAAAGTAAACTTCACTGCGAGGAACATCAGGAAGAACTGAAGCTGTTTTGTGAAACTGACAAGAAGCTGATCTGTGTGGTTTGTGCAGCTGGGCGGGAACACAAGTCTCACAGCTTCATGCCGGTTAAAGAAGCTGTTGAAAACTACAAGGTAAAAGCAAACCGATTTTGATCGCATCATTGTTTAGTTCCGTCTTTATTGTCTAACACTTTTATTCTCCGATTTTCAAACACAATCGCAGGGTCAGGTTAAAGCTTCCATCCAGTCTCTCACAAAAGATAAATCAGGGATCCAGCAAATGGAGCAGCAACAGAAAGAGAAGATTTCTGGAGTTCTGGTGAGGCTTTTAAGTTTCGATTTCCTGATCTTGTGCAGGTTTGATCCCTGTGACGCGTGTAATAACAGGGCAGCGCAGTGACACAAGTAGTGCTGCTGTCTCCCAGTTCTGGTGAGCGGGTTCGACCCTGACCTCGGGTGCTGCATAGAAAATAGGTGCAGGAGTAGGCCGTTCGGCCCTTCGAGCCAGCACCGTCATTCAATATGATCATGGCCTACCCTTTATTCTTAAACTATAACCCCTGGTTCTGGACTCCCCCAACATCGGGAACATTTTTCCTGCATCTACCCTCTCCAATCCCTAAAGAATTTTACATGTTTCTATAAGATCCTATCTCATCTTTCTAAATTCCAGTGAATACGAGCCCAGTCGACCCATTCAGAATCAGTCTGAAGAGGGTCTCGACCAAAAACGTCACCCATTCCCTCTCTCCTAGATGCTGCCTGACCTGCTGAGTTACTCCAGCATTTGTGATACATTCTTTCATCATATGTCAGTCCCGCCATCCCGGTAATTAACCTGATGAACCTACACTGCACTCCCACAATAGCAAGAATGTCTTTCCTTAACTTAGGAGATCAAAACAGCACACAATTTTCCAGGTGTGGTCTCAACAGGACCCTGCACAACTGCAGTAGGACCTCCTTGCTCCTAAACTCCAATCCTCTCACAATGAAGGCCAACATGCCATTAGTTTTCTTCACTGCCTGCTGTACGTGCATGCTTACTTTCATTGACTGGCGTACAAGGACACCCAGGTCTCGATGCACCTCCACTTTTCCTCATCTGACACCATTCAGATAATAATCTGCCTTCTTGTTCTTGCCACCAAAGTGGATAACGTCACATTTATTCACATTTTACTGCATCTGCCATGCATCTGCCCCCTCACCCAACCTGTCCAACTCACCCTGCAGCCTCACAACATCCTCCTCGCAGCTCACACTGCCACCCAGTTTTGTGTCATCCGCAAACTTGGAGATGTTACATTTAATTCCCTCGTCTAAATCGTTAATATATATTGTAAATAACTGCGGTCCCAGCAATGAGCCTTGCGGCACCCCCTAGGGGGTGGTGGACGGATAAATGGGAATTAATGGGCACCTGAAAAGGAATTGGCAGCTGGGAATTGCATTTGGGTTAGCGGACTGATGGGTTATCAGATTACCCTCACGACATTTCAGAAGCATTTAGACAAACTATTGAATTGCCAAAGCAAGTTTAAAAAAATGCACAGGACAAATGTCACTGTCAACCTCTGAGGGAAACACAATCGGTGACATTACATATTGATCTTCACCTTTCATTTGACAGGAACAGTCACACAACCTTCAGTCCAAGATCACATCCCAGTTTGCTGAACTGCACCAGATTCTCACTGAGAAAGAGCAGCGTGTACTGGCAGATATCCGGGAGGAAGAGAAGAGGATTCTGAATAGAATGAAGAAAAATCTTGGAGAGATTGAAGAGAATTTAAAATCTATTCAGGAGGAACTCTCTAAGTTGCAGCAGCAGATGGATCAAAAGGACAGTGTGGTGTTTCTGAAGGTGAGGGGTTACACCACAGTCTGGCGAAGTGAAAGTGCAGTCACAAAATGGAGGGGGTTATTTCAGAAATAAATGCGACATTTACCAGTAATTCAGAACTGGGTAAATGTTTCATCTGTTCCAGTTGTTGTTGTTCCCAAACTAATTGGCCTCCCACATAATCTATGGGATCTCAGGACTGCCTGGCCAGAATGTAGAGAGGTGTTTGTATTCTGTGGAGTTCAGAACTACGACGGGTGATTCTATATCTGACTCAAGAACCACGAATGGACAGAGGGCAGTAAATCTCTGGGATTCTCCAACCAAGAGACTCAGAGGTTTAACCTGTTAGACGTATTTATACCAGCGGAAGATACATTTTTGAAAATTCAGGGAACTGAAATCAAAGCGGAGGAGTTCAGTCCTGGGCTAGATCAGCCATGACCACATTGTGGGGATTAACATTGAAATCTAGAACGTGGCGCACACAGCAGATTGATCATCTATATCTGGTTCCCATCAGCAGTGGGTGGTGACCTTGGGGGAATTTGCTCTGTTTGTTTTACCCAACTTTGTTCACCATGGAATGACATCCCATTCTACATCATAGTCAGGCCATTCGGCCCATCCTATCCAGTCAAGATTTCTGCTCCACTCAACATCTCTCCCATCTACTCACCACATCCGGTAACAATACCCCGAATTCCAGGAGTGCTCACGAGTTTATCCCGCTTGCCCTTAAATGTATCTCTGCTGTTGTCTTCATTCCCTCCAATGCTAGTGAGGTCCATGTTCTCATGACTGCATTCCTTTCGGTATTTGTTGAAGACCACGTTACATTTCAGCTTTGATTTTTGCACTCCCATCGATTAGAGATTAGGCAGGAATTAGGCACATTAGGCAGGAAATGGTGTTGGGTAGACTGATGGGACTGAAGGCTGATAAATACCCAGGCCCTGATGGTCTGCATCCCAGGATACTAAAGGAGGTGGCGCTAGAAATTGTGGACACATTGGTGATCATCTTCCAATGTTCTATAGATTCAGGATCAGTTCCTGTGGATTGGAGGGTAGATAATGTTCTCCCACTTTTTAAGAAAGGAGGGAGAGAGAAAATGGGAAATTATAGACCAGTTAGTCTTACATCAGTGGTGGGGAAGATGCTGTAGCCAATTATAAAAGACGAAATTGCGGAGCAATTAGTAACAGCACTAACAATTAGTAATTAGTGCGGCGAAATTTGGAGCATTAGTAACAGGGTCGGTCAGCGTGGATTTACAAAGGGGAAATCATGCTTGACTAATCTTCTGGAATTCTTTGAGGAAGTAACTAGGAAAATTGACTGGGGAAAGCCGGTGGATGTGGTGTACTTCGACTTTCAGAAAGCCTTTGACAAGGTTCCACATTGGAGATTAGTGGACAAAATTAGAGCACATGGTATTAGAGGTAGGGTAGTGACATGGATAGAAAATTGGTTGACAGACAGAAAGCAAAGAGTGGGGATAAATGGGTCCTTTTCAGAATGGCAGGCAGTAACTAGTGGGGTACCGCAAGGCTCGGTGCTGGGACCGCAGCTATTTACAATATACATTAATGACTTGGATGAAGGGATTAAAAGTACCATTAGCAAATTTGCGGATGATACAAAGCTGGGTGGTAGTGTGAACTGTGAGGAAGATGCTATCAGGTTGCAGGGTGACTTGGACAGGTTGTGTGAGTGGGCGGATGCATGGCAGATGCAGTTTAATGTGGATAAGTGTGAGGTTATCCACTTTGCTGTTAAGAATAGGAAGGCAGAGAATTATCTGAATGGTGTCAAGTTAGGAAAGAGGACGTACAACAAGATCTGGGTGTCGTAGTGCATCAGTCACTGAAAGGAAGCATGCAGGTACAGCAGGCAGTGAAGAAAGCCAATGGAATGTTGGCCTTCATAACAAGAGGAGTTGAGTATTGGAGCAAAGAGGTCCTTCTGCAGTTGTACAGGGCCCTAGTGAGACCGCACCTGGAATACTGTGTTCAGTTTTGGTCTCCAAATTTGAGGAAGGATATTCTTGCTATTGAGGGCGTGCAGCGTAGGTTTACTAGGTTAATTCCCGGAATGGCGGGACTGTCATATGTTGAAAGACTGAAGCGACTAGGCTTGTATACACTGGAATTTAGAAGGATGAGAGGGGATCTTATCGAAACGTATAAGATTATTGAGGGGTTGGAATCGTTAGAGGCAGGAAACATGTTCCCAATGTTGGGGGAGGCCAGAACAAGGGGCCACAGTTTAAGAATATGGGGTAGGCCATTTAGAACGGAGATGAGGAATACATTTTTCAGTCAGATAGTTGTGAATCTGTGGAATACTATGACTCAGAATGCAGTGGAGGCCAATTCTCTGAATGCATTCAAGAGAGAGCGAGATAAAGCTCTTACGGATAGCGGAGTCAAGGGGTATGGGGAGAAGGCAGGAACGGGGTACTGATTGAGAATGATCAGTCATGATCACATTGAATGGCGGTGCTGGCTCGAAGGGTCGAATGGCCTACTCCTGCACCCATTGTCTATTGTCTATTGAAATATTATTTCATCCTCACACATCTAAATCCACCGATAAACTTAAATCCTATCTTATCATTCCTGACATCTTCTCCAGATAAAATCCCACGACCTGTCCAGTCTTTGCATTGAGCTCCATCCTCTCAGTTATGGCGTCATTTTCATGAACATTCCTTGTGCTTTTCCCCCATCGTTCTACGTCTCGACAGCAATGTCCGCTTTCTATCTACATGACAGCGGCGATAAGAGTTGGGAAATGGGAATTATCAGAGGGTTGTAGAAATGTGGAGAAATTCCCGCTGTCGGGATGAGGACGGTCCATCTCAGTCAATTGAGATTTTGTGTTTTATTTCTTTCAGGAGGAAGCTGGTCGCAAGCGAAGGTAGGACATGCTCTTGACGGAAACATTGTAAGTTTTCGTGGAACAGTTCAAAACATTTCTAATGCTCAGTTGATAACCGGCTGTTAAATATTCGCAGGGTTCGTGATGAAGCCAAACCACTGTCGGTGGTAGAGGAGGCCTTGCCGATTGACAAGTTTCATTGCCCTGTTTCATTCAACACGACATTTAAAGAAACATCTGATGACTTCAAGCAAGGTAAAGCTTATAGCTTTTCCATTGTTCTTGTTTCTGACATCTTGAAGTAATATGTGTAGGAATGAACTGCAGTTGCAGGTTTAAATCAAAAGTAGACACAAAATGCTGGAGTAAATCAGCGGGACAGGCAGCACCTCAGCAGAGAAGGAATGGGTGATGTTTCGGGTCGAGACCCTTCTTCAGGCCTAAGAAGGGTCTCAAACCGAAATATCACCCATTCCTTCTATCCAGAGATGCTGCCTGTCCCGCTGAGTTACTGCAGCATTTTGCGTCTTCCTTTGATTGTGTCCATTGTGATGTCTTGAGAGGTCGGGAGCTTTTCTCTTGAAGGTTGGGAGGTGTGGGTGCCGGAAATGAAGACAGAAAAGTTCTTGTTTTCAAACTTAAATTCCATATATTTAGTCTTTTCCAAAAACAGGTAAACTTAATTGTTTGCAGACAGGTACACAAAACCAATACAGGTAGTTAAATCAAAACTGTAACTTGCTGCCTTCTTACAAAATATAACTCAAACACTGCTTCTCTCCCTGTCTGCTCCAGTCGTTGTCTCTCCTTTTAAATATACTGCTTCCCTTCCCTTTTAGCTCTCTCACTGAGGCAATCAGCTCATCTGGTTCAGCTGGGCAGCAATCAGTGTCAGCAGGGCAGGCAGCCCTGCTGACTATGGGTTTTGTAGTCTTTTGCTGGCAGCCATGATGGTTTGTAGTCCTTGTTGCATCCACCGGGAGGAAATGTATTTCCCCTCTATGACTCTACCTCTCATGATATCACACTATCTTTAAGTAATACTAGGATGCAAAGATTAATGGTATTTTGGACTGAAGGGAAATTGAAGATTTGATCTCCCACCAAGCTCATCTGCTGGGAAGCATCACAGAGTCAGAGAGCTTTGTAGCACAGCAACAGGCCCTTTTGACTCGACTCGACCATCCCAACCAAGTTGCCCAACGAAGCTAGCCCCACTTGCCTGAGTCTGGCTCATATCCTTCCAAGTCTTTCTTATCCACGTATCTACCCAATTCTCTGTGAACTGTTGTAATTGTACCTGCCTCGACCACTTCCTCTGTCAGATCGTTCCACATCTACACTACCCACTGACTGGAAAACCTGCTCCTCGGGTCCTTTTTATTGTTTCCACTCTCACCTTAAACTGATGCGCTCGAGGTTTAGACTCTCCGACCTTGGGTAAAGTATTGTGACTAATCACCTTATCTGTGCATCTTATACACATCTGTAATGTCTCTCTGACAGGCTCCCAAGAAGAAATGTCCCAGTCTGAATAGTCTGTTCCAGTAATGGGTAGATTAACCTATGATGAGCGTTTGCTGTCATTGGGCCTGTACTCGCTGGTGTTTAGAAGAATGAGGGGGGACCTCATTGAAAAATACCGAATAGTGAAAGGCTTGGATAGAATGGATGTGGAGAGGATGTTTGCATTAGTGAGAGAGTCTCGGACTATAGGTCATAGCCTCAGAATTAAAGGATGTTCTTTTCGGAAGGAGATGAGGGGAAATGCTTTTAATCAGAGGGCGGTGAATTGTGGAATTCATTGCCACAGAAGGCTGTGGAGGCCGAGTCGGTGGATATTTTTAAGGCAGAGATAGCTGGATTCTCGATTAGTACAGGTGTCTGAGATTATGGGGAGAAAGCAGGAGAATGGGGTTAGGAGTGAGAGATAGATCAGCCATGATTGAATGGCGGAGTAGACTTGCTGGGCCGAATGGCCAAATTCTAATACTTTCATCGATGACATTATGACCTTCTGACTGTCCAACTTCACCTAATAACCCAGCCCTTCAGACCTGATGAAGTTGTTGTAAATCCTTTTGCACCCACTCCAATTGACTAACAAACCCACCCTTCCCTTTGTCTCACCCGCCACTCAAACAACACAGGAGCAGGTAATCTGGCCCCTCATGTCTGCCCCCTTTCACTGTGATCATGACGACCCCACCACTCACCTCTACCTCCTCTTTAACAACCTCAAATTACCGCTCACCTCAATATTCACCTGCTCCGATCTGCCTCCATATCTGAATAACCCGCTTCATTCCCCCATCCCCACCGCAATCTCGCAATCCTCCTCACTCTCCACATTTGTCCTCTCCATCCACCCTCCCCCACCTCACGAAATTCCCCTCTCAATCCCTGGATAAAAAATTCGGGATAGATGCGGCCTCTCCCCCGGTCCCGGGGCCGCGCTGCCCGAGTCTCCCCCCGACCCCCGGGGACTCTCTGATTCTCTGCTTCTCCCCCCAGTCTTCGTCACCCTGGATGTGGAAACAGCGGCTCCGGGGCTCGAGGTGTCTGAGGATCGGAAGAGGGTGAGACGGACCCGGACCCGGAGGAGTCTCCCTGACACCGGGAAGAGGTTTACAGTCAGTGTGTGTGTGCTGGGATCGGAGGGATTCACATCGGGGAGACATTACTGGGAGGTGGAGGTGGCGGGGAGTCGGGGCTAGAGTCTGGGAGTCGCCGCAGAGTCTGTGGAGAGGAAGAGACCGGTCACACCGACCCCGGAGACTGGAGTCTGGAGCATCAGGCGGGGGTGGTGACGGGTTTGATGCACTCACCTCCCCTCCATCCCGTCTCCCCGCCCGTCCCATCCCCGGGAGGGTGGGAGTTTATCTCAGTTACGAGTCCGGGACAGTTTCATTTTACGATGCGGACACCAAGTCCCATCTCCACACCTTCACTGGGAATAAATTCACGGAGAAACTTTATCCTTTCTTCGGGCCTTGGGGTGGAAACTGGCTGAGGATCTGCTCCGGTTCCGCTCCGGGTGTGTAAAAGGGTCGGGTCCGGGGACCGGCGTCAGGAGCGGGGCTCAGGGGCTGTGGGGCAGAAACCCGGTGGACAACAGGTCGGCGCTGAACGGCTCCCATTTAATCCCCAAATTCCGCGTCGTAAAACTCCAATGAGCGCGGAAATAAAACCAGGGGGAATGTAAATGTGGGAAGAGAGAAATAAACAGCAAGTGGAATCAGAGCTGTCGATCCGTTCATTTCAACGCGTTAACTGCGTCACTTCTTGGTCCCGCCACTAGATGGCAGCAACGCCACGCGGTGCGACCACAGACCAGCTGTAACTTTGAGAATTAACTTTGACAATTGCAGAAACAGCGGGAATCTGATTTAATAAGTGACTTTTGTCACCTGCTACCATACCTGCGGCCCAAACCACATGCATGGCTTAAAATGTGGAATAAAAGCAGAAATTGCCCAAAATTCTCAGCAGGTCAGGCAAGGTGAAACAGACTTTATATTTCACGTCTAATACCGACGACGAATGGTGTTTCCATTTGGATTTTCAGGATCTGTTTTTAAAAAAAACTTTATCCAGTTGATTGGGTGATTGGAATGTGTGACTGAGCATAAACTGCCAACAAAAAACAGAAAACATTGTCGGCATTCAGCAGGTTGGGCAGTATACTATGGGCACAGCGCTGTGGAGTTTAAATATAGCACAATGGCCACAGCGCTATGGGTCACAGACTGTTCACGAAAATTCACGTTTACCAAGGGTGACCATCCCTGTGGGGTGCTGGGGGAATTAGATGCTGACGTTCAGATGAATTGTTAAACTCCAGTGACATCCGCACCATTGGATGAACTTAGTTTCGTATAGTTTAGTTCATTTCAGAGGTGCAGCTCGAAAACAGGCCCTTCAGCCCACCTAGTCCGTAGCAAACCATCAACACTATGACCATTACCATCAACACTATCATACACACTCAGGAGACATTTTAGAATTCGTAACGGAACCAATTAACCTACCAATCTGCACGTCTTTGAAATGTGGATGGATACCAGATCACCTGGAGGAAACCCATGTGGTCACACGGAGAATGTACAAACTGTGCAGACAGCACCCGTAGTCAGGATTGAACCCTGATGCTGTATAGACAACATCTACAGCACCTTAACCACCAACGCACCTGCTCCCCCTCAAACCACCTGCCCCCCCTTATCCTGTCAACCCCTGCCTCAGTTCTCCCCAGTCTCCACCACCGACCTCTCTGACCTCTTCACAGGAATAAAAACTGCCACCTGCTCTCTGGACCCCATCCCCTCCAGCTTTGTCAAGGCCTGCCTTCCTGCTCTCTCTCCACTTATCACTGCAACAATAAACTCCTCCCTGTCCACTGGCATTGTCCCGCCATCCCTCAAAATCGCTGCTGTCACCCCCATTCTGAAAAAACCTGGTCTAAACCCTGACACCCCAAACAACTTCAGATCAATCTCCAACCTACCCTTTCTGTCCAAAGTTTTGGAACGTGCTGTAGCTTCCCAACTCAAATACCACCTCTCTACCAATAACCTGTATGAAACTTTCCAATCCGGATTCCGCTCCAACCACTGTACTGAAACTGCGCTCCTCAAAATCACAAACGACATTCTCCTCTCCTCCGACGCTGGCAACCTCAACATCCTCATCCTACTTGACCTCAGCGCCGCCTTTGACACCATAAATCACTCCATTCTCCTCACCCGACTTGAAACCTCCTTTAACATCACCGGCACAGCCCTATCCTGGTTCAAATCTTACCTCTCTGACAGACACCAGTTCATCTCCATTAACAACTGTAAATCCCCCACCGCTCCCCTCCCCCAAGGTGTCCCCCAATGCTCAGTCCTTGGCCCCCTCCTCTTCATCCTCTACCTGTTCCCCCTTGGTCAATTAATCCGCCGTCATGGTCTCAACTTCTACTGCTTCGCCGATGATATCCAACTCCTCATCTCCACCAAGTCAATCTCCCCCACCACACACTCTACACTGACAAACTGCATCACTGAAATAAAATCTTGGCTTCAATCAAAATTCCTCAAACTCAATTGCAACAAATCTGAAATCATCATCATTGGTCCAAAAACGCTCACCAAATCCACCCAAAACTTCATCCTCAACGTTGATGGTCTCCCAGTATCCACCTCCCCTCACATCCGGAATCTTGGAATCATCTTTGATCAAACCCTCTCCTTCGACAAACACATCAAACACATCACAAAGACAGCCTTCTTCCACCTCAAAAACATTGCCCGTCTCCGTCCATCCCTCTCCTCCACAGCTGCAGAAACCCTCATCCACACCTTCATCACCTCCCGTCTGGACTACTGCAACAGCCTCCTCTATGGCGCACCCTCAAAAATCATCAGTAAACTTCAATACATTCAAAACTCCGCTGCCCGTCTACTCACCCACACCCCGATCCGTGACCATATCACCCCCGTCCTTTACAAACTCCACTGGCTCCCCATCCCCCAGAGAATCCAGTACAAAATCCTCCTCATAACCTACAAAGCCCTCCATAACCTGGCCCCATCCTACCTGAACGACCTCCTCCACAGGCACACTCCCACCTGCACCCTCCGCTCTGCTGCTGCCAATCTCCTATCTCCCCACATCCAGACCAAACTCAGATCCTGGGGGGACAGGGCTTTCTCCATCGCTGCTCCCACCCTATGGAACTCACTACCCCAAACCGTTAGAGACTCCTCCACACTCACCACATTCAAAACATCGCTGAAGTCTCACCTGTTCAGTACTGCCTTCAACCACTGAAGGTCACCTCACCTTCTGTCTCCTTTCTCTGTTCGTTTACTTATTTACTTATTTATCTATTTATTCATTTCCCTATGTTCTCTAAATCTCTGTAAAGCGTCTTTGAGTATATGAAAAGCGCTATATAAATGTAATGCATTATTATTATTATTATATCTAAAATTTAAAAGATACTTGGACAGGAACATGGATAGGAAAGGTTTAGAGGGTCGTGGGCCAAATGTGGGGCAGGTAGGACTAGTATAGACGGGGCATGTTGGTTGAGATGGGCAAGTTGGGCTGTTGGGCCCGTTTCCACACTGTATGACTTAATTGGTGCATCAGGCTTGACTTGGTGTAAGGAATATTTGAATAATTGAGTAGGCAGCATCACCGGAGAACCTCAATAGGTGACATTTCAGATTGAGTCCAAAACATCGCCTATCCATGTTCTCCAGAGATGCTGTCTGATGAGCGTTTGACTGCACTGGGCCTGTGCTCGCTGGAGTTTAGAAGAATGCGGGGGGACCTCACCAAAACATACTAAATAATGAAAGGCTTGGATAGAATGGAGATGATGTTTCCACCAGTGGGAGAGTCTAGGTCTAGAGGTCAGATAGAAAAAGTTTTTTTAGGTACGTGAAGAGGAAAAAAATAGTCAAGGCAAATGTGGGTCCCTTGAAGACAGAAGCAGGGGAATTTATTATGGGGAACAAAGAAATGGCAGACGAGTTAAACCGTTACTTTGGATGTCTTCACTGAGGAAGATACACACAATCTCCCAAATGTTCTAGGGGCCGGAGAACCTAGGGTGATGTATCTCTAAATCTAAATGTCCTAATTCTGTTCCTATCACTTGTGACCCGCTGAGTTACTCCAGCACTTTGTGTCCTTTTGAACATAATATTTTCGAGTGCAGCCTCACCAATGAGTTGGACAAAGTGAGTGCTGTGGTCTTTGCAGATCGGACACTGAAACATGTGAAGCTCCCACTGTCAGTCCAGGCGTAGGTTGGGTGACCAAGTCAAGGGCTCCCAGGAGAATTTTTAATGAATGAACACGTTTAAACACGGCTGTTTGTCTATCCCTTTTCACTGAACAGAATGATTTAGAAATAAACACAACTGTTTTGTTGAATGGCACTGTGGATAACTTCCTGGAACTTCACTTCTGTAACTTATGATCATCCCCATGACCAAAGCTTCAAAGAGTTGCCAATCTTTAAAGCCGGGATGAGACTGGGGGAACGGGGGCCCTTGTCACGTGCGGAGGGCAGGACAATGGGAGCGCCCTGAGTTACGTCACTCTGCTGTCACGTGCCGTGGGTGGGTGGTCGGATGAGCCTGTTGTCACGTGCCGGGGGGGAAAAGGGGTGTGGACGGAGACAACTGTTGTTGAATGGAGATTTGGTGTGACGTGTCGGGGGCGGGGTGTCATGTGTCGGGGCGGGTTGAATGGAGATCTGGTGTCACGTGTCGGGGGCTAGTGAATGGGGTCTGCTGTCACGTGTCGGGGGAAAGGGGTCTGGTGTCTCGTGTCGGGGGCGGGTGAAATGGGGTTTGGTGTCACTTATCGGGGCGGGGAATGGGGGTTTGGTGTCACGTTTCGGGGCGGGAGAATGAAGCTCTGGTGTCATGTGCCGGGGGCGGTTGAATGAGGTCTGGTGTCACGTGTCCGGGGCGGGTGAATGGCGACCTTGTGTCACGTCTCGGGGGCGGAATAGCGGCGCCGGCCAGTGACGTGAGGTTGGGCGCGAAACCGGGCGGGCGCCGGAGCAGAGGGGGTGAGTAACAATGGCAACCGGAGATGGGGGACAGGGGGGCAACGGCGGGGCCCGTCTCCATGGAGACGCGGCCTGGTCCCAACCTGGAGAGGGAAGAGGGAGGAAAAAGGGGAAGGGCGGGTTATGGGGGAGGGAGGTGTTTGGGGAGGAGAAGTGACGGGGGAAATGAGGAGGGGGTGAGGGGCGGGAGGCGAAGGGAAAGGGGAGGGAAAGGAGGGCAGGCAGAAGAGGAGATGTTGAGGGGAGGGGGACAAGATGGGATACATTGATAAATAGACAATAGCTGCAGGAGGAGGCCATTCGGCCCTTCGAGCCAGGACCGCATTCAATGTGGTCATGGCTGATCATCCACAATCAGTGCCCTGTTCCTGCCTTCTCCCCATATCCCTTGGTCCCACGAGCCCCTAGAGCTCTATCTAACTCTCTCTTGAATATATCCGGTGAATCCACAGAATCACAACTCTGGGTGAAAAGTTTTTCGTCATCTCAGTTCTAAATGGCCGACCCCTTATTCTTAAACTGTGTGTGGCCCCTGGTTCTGGACTCCCCCAACACCGGGAACATGTTTCCTGCATCTAGGGTGTCCAATCCCTTCATAATTTTATGTGTTTCTATAAGATCCCCGCTCATCCTTCTAAATCCAAGTGAATACAAGCCCTGCAGCTCCATTCTTTCATCATATGATAGTCCCGCCATCCCGGGAATTAACCTCGTGAACCTGCGCTGCACTCCCTCAATAGGAAGACAGCTCGTTCCACGTACCTACCACCCTTTGTATTAAAAAAGTGACCCCTCATGTTCCTGTGAAATCTTTCCCCCGTCTCACCTTAAACCTATGTCCTCTGGTTCTTGATTCCCCGACTCTGAGTAAAAGACTCTGTGCCTCTACCCTAGCTATTCACTTCAGGATCGTATACATCATCATAAGGTGACCCCTCATCCTCCTGCGCTCCAAGGAATAAAGTCCGAGCCTGTTCAACCTCTCCCTATTGCTCTGGCCCTCAAGTCCTGGCAACATCTTTGTAAAACTTCTCTGTAATCTTTCCAGTTTAACGACATGTATACATGAATGACACACAACATTCTACAAGAAGGACTGCGAGAAAGCGAGACTTTTATTCTGCAAATCCTGCAGGGGCATTGTAAATGTTCGTGCCAGCCCCAAACTGTGGTCCCAAATCGCCCCTTCCAGTTTTTAATCGTGTGATTTTTCTATTAACACAAGTTTTGCTAGGAATGCAACTATCACATTACGGCAGGAATGTATATTTTAATTTAGTTTGTTAATATAAACTGCAGATTCTGTTTCTAATATTGCAGCCATTTCAATGACAATTTTAATGTTCTTTTAAATATTTTTGTGGGTTTTGTTTGAATTATTCATTGGATGCAAATGACACAAAACAGACATCTAAAGAGGTGTCTCGACCCAAAACATCACCCATTCCTTCCATCCGGAGATGCCGCCTGTCCCGCTGAGTTACTCCAGCAATTTGTGTCTATGTTTGGTTTAAACCACCATTCGCAGTTCCTTCCCACACACAAACAGACCATTCGGCCCAATCAAACATTTCTGGTCTTCATGCTCCAGGCAAGCTTCCTCCTCAGTTTAAAACTATCGGCATTACCCCCTTTTTTCTTTTTCCCTCGGGTGGCACAGTGGCCTAGATGGTAGAGCCGCTGCCCCACTGCGCCAGATACCAGGGTTTCCATCCTGACCTCGGGTACTGTCCGTGTGGAGTTTGCACATTCTCCCTGTGACTGCGTGGGTTTCCTCCGGGTGCTCCGGTTTCCTCCCATATCCCAAAGACGTGTGGGTTCGTAGGATTATTGGCCTCGGTAAAAATTGTAAATTGTCCCTAGTGATTAGCTGGATGATGCTGGCTGCCTTTCCCAGGAACAGGAGAAATCTTCCTTCGAAATCTCACCTAAAAAAGAAATCAGAGCAAATGGAGCAGCAACAAAGCAGAAGCAACAGGGCAGCGCAGTGACACAAGTAGTGCTGCTGTCTCCTAGTTCTGGTGAGCGGGTTCCATCCTGACCTCGGGCGCTGCCCGTGTGGTTCACGCCTTCTCCCTGTGACCGTGTAGGATTCCTTCCACGTCCACAATACACACTGGTTCTATAGTCAATCGGCGACTGCAAATTATCCCTGTGAAAGTGGGTGGTGGGCGGATGAATGGGAATTAAAGGGCACGTGAGAAGGAAAAGGCAGCAGGGAATTGTATTGGGGGAAGAGGTTTGATGGGTTATAAGATTCACTCTCTGCACTCGTCCTCCCCGCCCTCCCGAAACCTCACAAAATTCCCTCTCCATCCGGATAAAGACTCCGGGAGACATGTTCTCCCCCGGTCCCGGGGCCGCGCTGCCCGAGTCTCCCCCCGATCCCCGGGGACTCTCTGATTCTCTGTTTCTTCCCCCCAGTCTCCGTCACCCTGGATGTGGAAACAGCGGGTCCGCGGCTCGAGGTGTCTGGATCGGTAGAGGGTGAGATGGACTGAGACCCGGAGGAGCCTCCCTGACACTGGGAAGAGGTTTACAGTTAGTGCGTGTGTGCTGGGATCGGAGGGATTCACATCGGGGAGACATTACGTGGAGGTGGCGGGGAGTCGGGGCTGGAGTCTGGGAGTCACCGCAGAGTCTGTGGAGAGGAAGAGACCGGTCACACTGACCTCGGAGACTGGAGTCTGGAGTATCTAGCGGGGGCTGGGTGACAGGTTTGATGCACTCACCTCCCCTCCATCCCGTCTCCCCGCCCGTCCCATCCCCGGGAGGGTGGGAGTTTATCTCAGTTACGAGTCCGGGACAGTTTCATTTTACGACGCGGACACCAAGTCCCAAATCCACACCTTCACTGGGAATAAATTCACGGGGAAACTTTATCCTTTCTTCGAGACTTATTGGGATGAAAACAACTGGCTAAGAATCTGCTCCGGTTCCGCTCCGGGTGTGTAAAAGGGTCGGGTCCTGGGAGCGTCTGGAGCAGGGCTCAGGGGCTGTGGGGCAGAAACCCGGTGGACAATAGCTCCCATTTGGCGCTGAATGGCTCCCATTTAATCCCCAAATTCCTCGTTGTAAAACCCCAGTGAGCGCGGAAATAAAACCAGGGGGAATGTAAATGTGGGAAGAGTGAAATAAACAGCAAGTGGAATCAGAGCTGTCGATCCGTTCATTTCAACGCGTTAACTGCATCCGTCAACGGAACAGAAATACTTTTTTTGTAATTCTGTGTCTTGTTGCTTTTATTTTTGTATGGCTTTAAGGTAATTCGCATATCACTGTACCTGAATTGGTGCACGTGACAAAAAAATACATTTGAAACCTATATCTCTAAAACTTACTGAAGCTGATAACTAAGTTAGAGAATTGAATGCTTTTAAACCAGCTCTTGTTCACACCTTATCTTTTTTCTGATTATCGTGTAATCAGGATCTGTGATGCGGTCTGCCAGCCTGATTTCCTCCTCACTTACACCTCAATCATCCCATCTAACATCTTCAGACTTTAAACTCAAAGCTTGTCAACGACTGATTGCTGAAGATAGACACAAAAGCTGGAGTAACTCAGCGGGACCGGCAGCATCTCTGGAGAGAAGGAATGGGTGATGTTTCGTGTCGAGACCCTTCTTCAGACTCAATCTTCGGTTTAAACCAGCATCTGCAGTTCCTTCCAACGCAAGGGTCGATTCTGACCGTTTGAAGATGGGTCTTGACACGAAACGTCACCCATTCCTTCTCTCCAGAGATGCTGTTTGTCCCGCTGAGTTACTCCAGCATTTTGTGTCTGTCTTCGGTTTAAACCAGCACCTGCAGTTCCTTCCTACACATACCGACTGATTACTGTTCACTTCAGCTTTGATGGCAACCGGTATTATGGAAGCAAGACCCCATGGCGCTGATGGCGGCGGCAACCCGAGACCCGCTGTTGCCGCGGCTCCTCATCCCCCTCCTCCACCCTCTCCCCCTCATCCCCCTCCCTCTCCGCCGGGCCTGCAGCGGCGGCCCCGACCCCGCCCGGCAGCGGCTCCACAAGGAGAGAGGCGGCCATGGAGGCCCGGAGTGGAGGAGGAGAGAGAAATGGAGAGGTGAGGGAGAGGAGGAGAGAGAAATGGAGGGGTGAGGGGAAGGAGAGGGATGAGGGGAAGGAGAGGGATGAGGGAGAGGTGGAGAGGAAGAGAGGGAGGAGGAGGTGCAGGGAGAGGATGAGAGGGAGAGGAGGAGTGAGGGGGAGGTGGAGCAAGAGGAGGAGGGGTGATTCGGAGGTATCCTCTTTGTTCAGGAAACGGGGCTTCAACTCCACTCCACGTTGTTGTCCAGCCTCACTTACCCCCTCTGGCAGCTTGTTCCAGACACCCACGACCTTCTGTGTGAAAATGTTGTTCTTCAGTTTCTGATTGAATCTTGCACCTCTCACCACAAACCTGTGTCCTCTAGTTCTCGATTCCACTGCTCCGGGTAACAGTGTGCATTCACCCTGTCTATTCACCACTTGATCTTATGCACTTCAGCCTCCTGCGCTCCAATGAATAAATCCTTCCCTGCCCAACCTCTCCTTTTCGCTCTGAGCCTCAAATCCTGGCACCATCTTCGTGAATCCACTCTGCAGTTGTTTCCAGCATTTTATCCTGCCTTACACTGTCCCAAGCGCTACTCTCCGCTTCCGTCTATATTCAGGACAGTTTAATGTGTAACTGACCCCTCCCTGTGGTAGAGAGCGGGGGAACCCTCCATAGTTTCCGCGGGTGGATTTGTCTCCTTCCTTTAAAATGGTCGTAACGATGGTGACCCTCGGGTGCTCTGGCCGGCGCTCCTCGTCCCAGAGGAAGGCAGACATTGATGGTGAAACTCACCAGCGTCTTCAGTGCACCTGCACAACCTTTGGCCGTCTGAGGAGAAGACTGTTTGAAGATCAGGACACAATTCGCAAGTCCTCAATCATTTTGTCACACACCTTCTGTCTTTTCATCTCTGGCCTTTGTCCAACCGTCTGACTATCAACTCCCTCTCCCCCCTCAACTGTGTCAACCTATTGCCAGCCAGGCTTTGTCCTGCCCCCTTCCTCCCATCGTTATTCCATCTCCCACCCCCCACAATCAGTCTGAAGAAGGGACCCGACCCGAAACATCTGCTGTCCATGTTCTCCAGATGTGCTGCTTGACTCACTGACTTACTCCAGCACTTTGTACTTTTATTTGTAACCCTGCATCTGCAGTTCCTTGTTTCTGCATCTTCACGTTGAACACTTGCAGCGGAACTACATTAATTCCTCTAGACGGCAGCGTGCGCAGTGGACCTGCGTTTTGAACCAGGAAGTGGCAGAGTGAAAATGGCTTCAAAAGACAGGTTCGAGAGTTTAACCGAGGAGGTAGTTTGTCCCATCTGCCTGGATTTCTTCATCGATCCGGTGTCACTGGAGTGTGGACACAACTTCTGCCGCTCCTGTATCACACAGAGTTGGGAATGTGAAGGGAGAAACTGCTGCCCGGAATGTAGAGAGGTGTTTGCAGACCGCACCCTCAGGGTTAGTTGGGCCTTGGCGAGACTGGCTGAGAAAGCTCGAACACTGAGCCTGAATCGGACAGAGAAGGAAAGTACACTTCACTGCGAGGAACATCAGGAAGAACTGAAGCTGTTTTGTGAAACTGACAAGAAGCTGATCTGCCTGGTTTGTGCAGCTAGGCGGGAACACAAGTCTCACACCTTCATGCTGGATAAAGAAGCTGTTGAAAACTACAAGGTAAAAGCAAACCGGTTTTGATCGCATCATTGTTTAATTCCGTTTTTATTGTCTAACGCTTTTTATTCTCCGATTTTCAAACACAATCACAGGGTCAGGTTAAAGCTTCCATCCAGTCTCTCACAAAAGATAAATCAGGGATCCAGCAAATGGAGCTGCAACAGAAAGAGAAGATTTCTGGAGTTCTGGTGAGCCTTTTAAGTTTCCATTTCCCGATCTTGTGCAGGTTTGATCCCTGTGACGCGTGTAATAACAGGGCAGCGCAGTGACACAAGTAGTGCTGCTGTCTCCCAGTTCTGGTGAGCGGGTTCGATCCTGACCTCGGGCGCTGCCCGTGTGGTTCACGCCTTCTCCCTGTGACCGCGTCGGATTCCTTCCATGTCCCCAATACACGCTGGTTCAATGGTCAATGGGCGACGGTAAAATTATTCCGAGGAAAGCGGATGGTGGGCGGATAAATAGGAATTAAAGGGCACATGAAAAGGAATAGGCAGCAGGGAATTGTATTGAGGGTAAAGGATTGATGGGTTATAAGATTACCCTCTCGACATTTCAGAAGCATTTAGACAAAGAATTGAACTGGCAAAGCAAACAAAATTGCACAGGACAAATGTTACGGTCAAGGTGGTGTGGAAACACAATCAGTGACATGAAATATTGATCTTCACCTTTCATTTCACAGGAACAGTCACACAACCTTCAGTCCAAGATCACATCCCAGTTTGCTGAACTACACCAGATTCTCACTGAGAAAGAGCAGCGCGTACAGGCAGATATCCGGGAGGAAGAGAAGAGGATTCTGAATAGAATGAAGAAAAATCTTGGAAAGATCGAAGAGAATTTAAAATCTATTCAGGAGGAACTCTTTAAGTTGCAGCAGCAGATGGATCAAAAGGACAGTGTGGTGTTTCTGAAGGTGAGGGGTGACACTCCAGTTTGGCGAAGTGAAAGTGCACAGTCACAAAATGGTGGGGGATATTTGTGAAATAAATGCTGCATTTGCCAGTAATTGAGAACTGGGTAAATGCTCCGTCTGTTTCAGAGTTGTGCTGCTGTTGTTCCCAAACTAAATGGCCTCCCGCATAATCTGTGGGATCTCAGCACTGCCTGCGGTCTCCTTGGGATGAGTTACTGTGATCCTGTCACTGAGTTAGCGAATGTTTAATATTTCCCCGAAAAGATGGAAAATCTCCAGGACTCAAAAGATCATGTGGAAAGTTTGTCCTATGTTCCTCTTTAGTGGGAAAGAATTACGCGGCGTTAAACCGATCTGTTGAAGGCTTGCTCTCGGATACACTTCTTCAAGCCCTTTGATTTACCCACCTTAACATGCCTTGAGGTCGCCAGCACTTAAGGGGACCTATCCTATCCTATCCTAATTATCCCTTTGCTCTTAAAGGAACCTATTCTCCCCATAGTTATTATTTTGCTATTAATACACTTGTAGAATCTCTAGGGCAATATCCAATATTTGTCTCTGTGACGATGACAATAAATGCTGGGCAATGGAACATTTCTGGGGCTTGTTGTGATTTGTGTGAAACTCCTGCTGTCGGGATGTGGATGTCCCGTCTCAGTCTGCTCAGATTTGTGTTTTATTTCTTGCAGGAGGAAGCTGGGAGGAAGAAGAGGTAGGACATGCTCTTGACTGAAACACTGCATGTTTGTGTGTAAAAGCTCAAAGAATTTGTTGATGCTCAGTTTATAACCAGCTGCTAAATATTTGCAGGGTTAGTGATGAAGATAAAGCATTCACAGTGACAGACGGGGCCTTGTCGATTGAAAAATTCCATCAGCATTTTTTGATGAACACGCTGTGGAGAGAAACATCTGCCATTAAGCGAGGTAAAACCTGTCCAGTTTCCCCTCTTCTTGTTTATAACGCCTTTTCGTAACACAGATGCAAACATTGCCGAGAGAGATTATATTCGCCTCTAACACTTCCTATGGCAGCTAGCTCTCTGCCACCCAGTGCCTGAAAACATTGAAAACTTTAGACTTTCCCTTCACAACTTAAACCGATGCCCTCGAAGTTTAGAAAACTGCATCTCCTACTCCTCAGTCCGTTGGCCCAGTTCATTATGACCAGTTTAATCTTAGACCTTCTTCGCTCTCCACGATGTCTCATGAATTTTAGTCTCATCCACAAACCTGCTAGCCATGCCACCCACATACACATCATTTATCTAATCATTTGTATGAATAGGGACCAACAGTGGATTCAGCATTGAGCATTGTGGTGCACCACTTGCGACAGGCCTCCAGTCTGAAAAACAACTCTCTACCTCCACCCTCTGTCTCCCACCTTCAGGCCACATGTTTACCCATTGGCTAACTACCCTGGATTCCATATGTTCCAGCCTTCCTGATCAGCCTACCATGGAGTTCGCTGCTATCAAATTGCTAATCAGACCTCCAACATTCACATCCAAGCCTTAGAAATATAACATAAACAGCAGTGAGCATCTGAAATGTTCTGCCCTGGGAGGTAGTGATAGGTCAGATTATTGGAATAGGCAAAGTGAACACAGATGGATATTTGAAGGATCGAGAAATTGGCGGTTATGGACACATTGTATAGAACAGGAATTGGTGCCATCGTAGATCAGTCAGGATCACATTGAATGGCGGAGTCGGCCTGAGGAGTGGAGCCTACTCCTCCTGCTATTTTCTTGTGATCTTTAGTTTTTTTCATACCTACAGCATGATAAACCTTACACAGAGTTGAATGCCGCAAAGATTGACAATACTTGTCCCTGGGACAATGATTTTGCTGTGCGGGGTGAGATTGGGGAGACTAGGCCTGTGTACTCGAGCGTTTGGGTGTATTAGAGGGGATCTCAGTGAAACACAGAGTCCTTACAGGGCTCACTGGGCTGGATGCAGGGAGGATGGTTCCCCTGTCAGAGGGGTTTGGAGAGCGGGCACTCTCAGAATGAGGGCCGCACCGTGTAGGACAGAGATAAGGAGACATTACTACACGCAGAGACTGGGGAACGACCCTGCACCGGTGGCTGTGGAGACTCAGTCATTCAGTGCCCTTGGAGCTGAGAACCGTGGTTGTACATTACAGAGTCTGGCCCTTCGGCCCATCGTGTCCATGACCATCTTTTCCCCAGCTATACTAATCGATTTGCCCACATTCCACCGGCATTCTTCTCCACCTCACCTATTTAAATACCTCCAATATATTGATTTATATCTCACTCCACCACCTCCTCTGTAGCATGTTCCAGATATCACCCACTCTCAGTGTAAATCTATGTACTAAACCTCTCGTTTGTTTGTTTGTTCCTGATCTACAGCCAAAACGGTACACGATAGCATGACGATTTTAAGCCCACCTTACTCACCGTCATCCCTTTGGTGCTAATGGAAGAAGTTTCATTGAAATCGGTGTTATATTTTTTAAGTTATTCACATTTTAAGGTTTAAATCTATCTCCTAGGGACGTTGGGGGGAGGGAGGGAGGGGGGGCGGAGTGAGTGAGGGGGGAGGAGGGGGAGGAGGAGGAGGGGGAGGGGGGAGGGGGGAGGAGGGAGGAGGGGGAGAGGTGGGGAGGAGAGGGTGCTGCACCAATGCAGGAGAGGTTTGGGCCCAATGGATCCACTTGGTCTAGTAAAACCTAAATCTCAGATATACTTTAAAATACTTTGCTCTCAATATAAACCTGCACTCTCGTGATTTGATATCCCTGCATGCGAATAAGGTTTAGATAATTAACCTGCATCCTGCTGCAGACTTTGACAACCTTCCCTACTATCCACAATTTTTGCTTCCTCCCGAAACTTACTAATCGCACCTCCCACATTCACATCCAAGCCATGATCATATAACATAAACAGCAAAGGGAACTCGAAGTAAAAGAGCCATTAGGAGGCAGTGATCTCAATATGATAAGTTTTACTCTAAAAATTGAGCGGGAGAAGGGAAAATCGGAAGTGTCAGTATTACAGTCTAGCAAAGGGGCATGAGGCAGGAGCTGGCCAGAATTCACTGGAAGGAGGCCCTAGCAGGGAAGACGGTGGAACAGCAATGGCAGGTATTCCTGGGAATAATGCAGAAGTTGCAGGATCAATTTATCCCAAAGAGGAGGAAAGATTCTAAGGGGAGTAAGAGGCACCCGTGGCTGACAAGGGAAGTCAAGGACAGCATAAAAATAAAAGAGAAGAAGTACAACAAAGCAAAGAAGAGTGGGAAGCCAGAGGATTGGGACTCTTTTGAGGAGCAACAGAACTAAGAAGGCAATATGGGGAGAAAAGATGGGGTATGAGGGTAGAAACATAGAAACATAGAAAATAGGTGCAGGAGGAGGCCATTCGGCCCTTCGAGCCTGCACCGCCATTCAATATGATCATGGCTGATCATCTAACTCAGTATCCTGTACCTGCCTTCTCTCCATACCCCCTGATCCCTTTAGGCATAAAAGCCACATCTAACTCCCTCTTAAATATAGCCAATGAACAGGCCTCAACTACCCTCTGTGGCAGAGAATTCCACTGATTCACCACTCTGTGTGAAAAAAAAATGTTCTCATCTCGGTCCTAAAAGACCTCCTTATCCTTAAACTGTGACCCCTTGTTCTGGACTTCCCCAACATCGGGAACAATCTTCCTGCATCTAGCCTGTCCAACCCCTTAAGAATTTTGTAAGTTTCTATAATATCCCCCCTCAATCTTCTAAATTCCAGCGAGTAGAAGCCGAGTCTATCCAGTCTTTCTTCATATGAAAGTCCTGCCATCCCAGGAATCAACCTGGTGAACCTTCTCTGTGCTCCCTCTATGGCAAGAATGTCTTTTGTCAGATTAGGAGACCAAAACTGTACGCAATACTCCAGGTGTGGTCTCACCAATGCCCTGTACATCTGCAGCAGAACCTCCTTGCTCCTGTACTCAAATCCCCTCGCTATGAATGCCAACATACCATTTGCTTTCTTCACTGCCTGCTGCACCTGCATGCCTACTTTCAATGACTGGTGTACCACGACACCCAGGTCTCGTTGCATCTCCCCTTTTCCTAATCGGCCACCATTCAGTTAATAGTCTGCTTTCCTGTTCTTGCCACCAAAGTGGATAACCTCACATTTATCCACATTATACTGCATCTGCCATGCATTTGCCCACTCACCTAACCTATTCAAGTCACCCTGCAGCCTCCTAGCATCCACCTCACAGCTAACACTGCCCCCCAGCTTCGTGTCATCCGCAAACTTGGAGATGTTGCATTCAATTCCCTCGTCCAAATCATTAATATATATTGTAAATAGCTGGGGTCCCAGCACTGAGCCTTGCGGTACCCCACTAGTCACTGCCTGCCATTCTGAAAAGGACCCGTTTATTCCTACTCTTTGCTTCCTGTCTGCCAGCCAGTTCTCTATCCACATCAATACTGAACCCACAATACCGTGTGCTTTAAGTTTGCATACTAATCTCTTATGTGGGACATTGTCGAAAGCCTTCTGGAAGTCCAGATATAACACATCCACTGGTTCTCCCTTATCCACTCTACTAGTTACATCCTCGAAAAATTCTATAAGATTCGTCAGGCATGATTTGCCTTTCATAAATCCATGTGGACCTTGTCCAATGATTTCACCACTTTCCAAATGTGCTGCTATCCCATCTTTAATAACTGACACTAGCATTTTCCCCACGACCGACGTTAGACTAACTGGTCTGTAATTCCCCGTTTTCTCCCTCCCTTTTTGAAAAGTGGGGTTACATTATCTACCCTCCAATCCTCAGAATCTAAAGAGTTTTGAAAAATTATCACTAATGCATCCACTATTTCTGGGGCTACCTCCTTAAGCACTCTGTGATGCAGCCTATCTGGCCCTGGGGATTTATTGGCCTTTAATCCATTCAATTTACCTAACATCACTTCCCGACTAACCTGGATTTCACTCAGCTCCTCCATCTCATTTGACCCCCGGTCCTCTGCTATTTCCGGCAGATTATTTATGTCTTCCTTAGTGAAGACAGAACCAAAGTAGTTATTCAATTGGTCTGCCATGTCCTTGTTCCCCATGATCAATTCACCTGTTTCTGACTGCAAGGGACCTACATTTGTTTTAACTAATCTTTTTCTCTTCACATATCTATAAAAGCTTTTGCAGTCAGTTTTTATGTTCCCTGGCAGTTTTCTTTCATAATCTATTTTCCCTTTCCTAATTAAGCCCTTTGTCCTCCTCTGCTGGACTCTGAATTTCTCCCAGTCCTCTGGTAGGCTGCTTTTTCTTGCTAATTTGTATGATTCATCTTTTGTTTTGATACTATCCCTAATTTCCCTTGTTAGCCATAGATGCACTACCTTCCCTGATTTATTCTTTTGCCAAACTGGAATGAACAATTGTTGTAGTTCATCCATGCGGTCTTTAAATGCCTTCCATTGCATATCCACCGTCAACCCTTTAAGAATCAATTGCCAGTCTATCTTGGCCAATTCACGTCTCATACCCTCAAAGTTACCTTTCTTTAAGTTCAGAACCGTTGTTTCTGAATTAACTATGTCACTCTCCATCCTAATGAAGAACTCGACCATATTATGGTCACTTGCCCAAGGGGCCACGCACATCAAGACTGCTAACTAACCCTTCCTGATTACTCAATACCCAGTCTAGAATAGCCTGCTCTCTCGTTGGTTCCTCTACATGTTGGTTTAGAAAACTATCCCGCATACATTCCAAGAAATCCTCTTCCTCAACACCTCTGCCAATTTGATTCACCCAATCTATATGTAGATTGAAGTCACCCATTATAACTGTTTTACCTTTGTTGCACGCATTTCTAATTTCCTGTTTGATGCCATCCCCAACTCTACTACTACTGTTAGGTGGCCTGTACACAACTCCCACTAGCGTTTTCTGCCCCTTAGTGTTTCGCAGCTCTACCCATATAGATTCCACATCCTCCAAGCTAATGTCCTTCCTTTCTATTGCGTTAATCTCCTCTCTAACCAGCAACGCTACCGCACCTCCTTTTCCTTTCTGTCTATCCCTCCTGAATATTGAATATCCCTGGATGTTCAGCTCCCAGCCTTGGTCACCCTGGAGCCATGTCTCCGTAATCCCAACTATATCATATTCATTAATAACTATCTGCACATTCAACTCATTCACCTTATTACGAATGCTCCTTGCATTGAGGCACAAAGCCTTCAGGCTTGTCTTTACAACACTCTTACCCCTTATACAATTATGTTGAAAAGTGGCCCTTTTTGATTTTTGCCCTGGATTTGTCTGCCTGCCACTTTTACTTTTCACCTTGCTATCTATTGCTTCTACCCTCATTTTACACCCCTCTGTCTCTCTGCTCATGCTCCCATCCCCCTGCCACATTAGTTTAATTCCTCCCCGACAGTACTAGCAAACACTCCCCCAAGGACATTGGTTCCATTCCAGCTCGGGTGCAGACCATCCTGTTTGTACTGGTCCCACCTCCCCCAGAACTGGTTCCAATGTCCTAGCAATTTGAATCCCTCACCCTTGCACCATTTTTCAAGCCACATATTTATCTGAAATATCCTCCTATTTCTACTCTGACTAGCACGTGGCACTTGTAGTAATCCAGAGATTATTACCTTTGAGGTCCTACTTTTAAGTTTATCTCCTAGCTCCCTAAATTCACCTTGTAAGACCTCATCCCGTTTTTAATCTATATCTTTGTTGCCAATGTGCACCACGACAACTGGCTGTTCACCCTCCCCCTCCAGAATGTTCTGCAGCCGCTCAGAGACATCCCTGACCCTTGCACCAGGGAGGCAACATACCAACCTGGAGGCTCGTTTGCGGCAGCAGAAATCGTTTGCGGCCGCAGAAACACCTATCTATTCTCCTTACAATTGAATCCCCTATTACTATAGCCCTTCCACTCTTTTTCCTCCCCTCCTTTGCCGCAGAGCCACCCACGGTGCCATGAACTTGGCTGCTGCTGCCTTCCCCAGATGAGCCATCTCCCCCCACAGTATCTAAAATGGTATATCTGTCTAGGAGGGAGATGACCACAGGGGACTCCTGCACTACCTGCCTACTGCTACGCTGGCTAGTGGCCACCCGTTCCCTTTCTGTCCGCTTAACCTTTACCTGCGGTGTGGTCAACTCACTGTACCTGCTATTCACGACCTTCTCAGCATCGTGGATGCTCCAGTATGAATCCAACAGCAGCTCCAACCGTTCAATGCGGTCTGCCAGGAGCTGCAGCTGGACACACTTCCTGAACACGTAGTCATCAGGGACACCGACAATATCCCTGATCTCCCACATGTTGCAGGATGAGCACTCCACTCCACGGTAAACTAGCCAATAATATATAGGAGGATAGTAAAAGATTTTTTAGGTATGTAAAGAGGAAAAAAATAGTCAAGGCAAATGTGCGTCCCTTGAAGATAGAAGCAGGGGAATTTATTATGGGGAACAAGAAAATGGCAGACTAGTTGAAACGGTACTATGGATCTGTCTTCACTAAGGAAGACACAAGCAATCTCCCAGATGTTCTAGTGGCAACAGATCCTAGGGTGACGGAGGAACGGAAGGAAATTCACATTAGGCAGGAAATGGTGTTGGGTAGACTGATGGGACTGAAGGCTGATAAATCCCCAGGGCCTGATGGTCTGCATTCCAGGGTAGTTAAGGAGGTGGCGCAAGAAATTGTGGGCGCATTGGTGATCATTTTCCAATGTTCTACAGATTCACGATCAGTTCCTGTGGATTGGAGGGTAGCTAATGTTGTCCCACTTTTTAAGATAGGAGGGAGAGAGAAAACGGGAAATTATAGACCAGTTAGTCTTACATGAGTGGCGGGGAAGATGCTGGAGTCAATTATAAAAGACGAAATTGCGGAGCATTTGGATAGTAGTAACAGGATCGTTCCGAGTCAGCATGGATTTACAAAGGGGAAATCATGCTTGACTAATCTTCTGGAATTCTTTGAGGATGTAACTAGGAAAATTGACAGGGGGAGCCGGTGGATGTGGTGTACCTCGACTTTCAGAAAGCCTTCGACAAGGTTCCACATAGGAGATTAGTGGGCAAAATTAGATTTTTAGATTTAGAGATACAGCGCGGAAACAGGCCCTTCGGCACACCGGGTCCGCGCCGCCCAGCGATCCCCGCACGTTAACACTATCCTACACACATTAGGGACATTTAAAAAAAAACATTTACCCAGTCAATTAACCTACATACCTGTACGTCTTTGGAGGGTGGGAGTAAACCGAAGATCTCGGAGAAAAGCCACGCAGGTCACGGGGAGAACGTACAAACTCCGTACAGACGCCGCCCGTCGTCAGGATCGAACCTGAGTCTCCGGCGCTGCATTCGCTGTAAGGCGGCAACTCTACCGCTGCGCCACCGTGTGGCGCATGAGCACATGGTATTCTGTCCAACACCCGATCATTCATACTCTGCTTCCTTCCATGGTCCAAGCCACCCCTCCCTCTCTCTCACCCTCCACTCCAAGAAACAGGGGCAGGTCATCTGGCCCCTCGTGTCTGCCCCCTTCACTGTGATCATGACGACCCCACCACTCACCTCTACCTCCTCTTTAACAACCTCAAATTACCGCTAACTTCAATATCCTCTTGGTCCGATCTGCCTCCATATATGAGTAGCCCCCCCCCCCCTTCGTTTCTCCACCACCGCAATCTCGCAATCCCCCTCACTCTCCGCACTCGTCCTCCCCGTCCACCCTCCCCCACCTCATGAAATTCCCTTGCTATCCCCGGATAAAAACTCCGGGAGAGATGTCTGTTGTGCACCCGATGTGGTTGTGGGTGAAACCCCAGGCAGGGTTTGAGTTGTCCGCCCGCCTGTGCCTGAGGCCGAGCGGCCTCTCCCCCGGTCCCGGGGCCGCGCTGCCCGAGTCTCCCCCCGACCCCCGGGGACTCTCTGATTCTCTGCTTCTCCCCCCAGTCTCCGTCACCCTGGATGTGGAAACAGCGCATCCGTGGCTCGAGGTGTCTGAGGATCGGAAGAGGGTGAGACGGACCCGGACCCGGAGGAGTCTCCCTGACACCGGGAAGAGGTTTACAGACAATCCATGTGTGCTGGGATCGGAGGGATTCACATCGGGGAGACATTACTGGGAGGTGGAGGTGGCGGGGAGTCGGGGCTGGAGTCTGGGAGTCGCCGCAGAGTCTGTGGAGATGAAGGGACGTGTCACACCGACCCCGGAGACTGGAGTCTGGAGCATCGGGCGGTGGGATGACGAGTTTCTTGCATTCACCTCCCCTCCATCCCGTCTCCCCGCCCGTCCCATCCCCGGGAGGGTGGGAGTTTATCTCAGTTACGAGTCCGGGACAGTTTCATTTTACAACGCGGGCACCAAGTCCCATCTCCACACCTTCACTGGGAATAAATTCACGGGGAAACTTTATCCTTTCTTCTGGCCTTGGGATGAAGACCACTGGCTGAGAATCTGCTCCGGTTCCGCTCCGGGTGTGTAAAAGGGTCGGGTCCCGGGACCGGCGTCAGGAGCGGGGCTCAGGGGCTGTGGGGCAGAAACCCGGTGGACAACAGGTCGGCGCTGAACGGTTCCCATTTAATCCCCAAATTCCGCGTCGTAAAAACCCCAGTGAACGCGGAAATAAAACCAGGGGGAATGTAAATGTGGGAAGAGAGAAATAAACAGCAAGTGGAATCAGAGCTGTCGATCCGTTCATTTCAACGCGTTAACTGCGTCACTTCTTGGTCCCGCCACTAGATGGCAGCAACGCCACGCTGTGCGACCACAGACCAGCTGTAACTTTGAGAATTAACTTTGACAATTGCAGAAACAGCGGGAATCTGATTTAATAAGTGACTTTTGTCACCTGCTACCATACCTGCGACCCAAACCACATGCATGGCTTAAAATGTGGAATAAAAGCAGAAATTGCCCCAAATACTCAGCAGGTCAGGCAGCATCTGCAAGGTGAAATAGACCTTACATTTCAATAGACAATAGGTGCAGGAGTAGGCCATTCGGCCCCTCGAGCCAGCACCGCCATTCAATGTGATCATGGCTGATCATTCTCAATCAGTACCCCGTTCCTGCGTTCTCCCCATACTGGAGAACTGGCCTCCACTGCCTTCTGAGGCAGAGAATTCCACAGATTTACAACTCTCTGAGTGAAAAAGGTTCTTCCTCATCTCCGTTCTAAATGGCCTACCCCTTATTCTTAAACTGTGCCCCCTGGTTCGGGACTCCCGCAACATTGGGAACATGTTTCCTGCCTCTAGCGTGTCCAGTCCCTTAATAATCTTACATGTTTCAATAAGATCCCCTCTCATCCTTCTAAATTCCAGTGTATACAAACCTAGTCGCTCCAGTCTTTCAACATACGGCACTCCCACCATTCCGGGAATTAACCTGGTGAACCTATGCTGCACGCCCTCAATAGCAAGAATGTCCTTCCTCAAATTTGGTGACCAAAACTGCACACAGTACTCCAGGTGCGGTATCACTAGGGCCCTGTACAACTGTAGAAGGACATCTTTGCTCCTATAGTCAACTCCTCTTGTCATAAAGGCCAACATGCCATTAGCTTTCTTCACTGCCTGCTGTATCTGCATGCTAAGTTTAAATGTCTGATGAACAAGGACACCCAGATGTCTTTGTACTTCCCCATTTCTTAACTCAGATAATAATCTGCCTTCCTGTTCTTACCACCAAAGTGGATAGCCCCACATTTATCCACATTAAACTGCATCTGCCATGCATCTGCCCACTCACACAACATGTCCAAGTCACCCTGCATCCTCATAGCATCCTCCTCACAGTTCACACTACCACCTAGCTTTGTGTCATCCGCAAATTTGCTAATGTTACTTTTAATCCCTTTATCTAAATCATTAATGTATATTGTAAATAACTGCGGTCCCAGCACCGAGCCTTGCGGTACCCCACTAGTCACTGCCTGCCATTCTGAAAGGGACCCATTTATCCCTACTCTTTGTTTCCTGTCTGCCAACCAATTTTCTATCCATGTCAGCACCCTACCCCCAATACCATGAGCTCGAATCTTGCCCACTAATCTCCTCTGTGGGACCTTATCAAAGGCTTTCTGAAAGTCCAGCTACACTACATCCACTGGCTCTCCCTTGTTCATTTTCCTAGTTACATCCTCAAAAAATTCCAGAAGATTATTCAAGCATGATTTCCCCTTCGTAAATCCATGTTGACTCGGAACGATCCTGTTACTGCAATCCAAATGTTTTTCAGATCTGATACTGATGACAAATGATGATCAACCTGAGTCATTAACTCTGTTTCTCTCTCTACAGATGCTAACCGTCCAGCTGAGTATTTCTCGGATTTTATTTTTGATTTTCAGCATCTCCCTATTCCTTCTCTCCAGAGATGCTGCCTGACCTGCCGAGTTACTCCGGCACTTTGTGTCTATCCGTCCAAACCTTTCCTGTCTGTGTGTCTGCCCGAATTTCTTTTCATTATTGTCCATTTGGGAATGCTTGTGCCTCTGATGGATATTAGGGGGCCGTCTGTACGGAGTACGTTTGTTCTCCCCGTAACCTGCGTGGGTTATCACCGGATGCTCGGGTTTCCATCCACACTCCAAAGACGTGCAGGTTGTAGGTTAATTGGCTTCGGTAAAATTGTAAATTGTCCCTACTATGTGTGGGATGGTGCTGGTGTGCGGGGATCGGTGGTTAGTGCGGATTCGGTGGGCCGAAGGGCCTGTTTCTGTGCTATAAAGTGGAAAATAATAAAGAGGATGAAGATTGGACTTTTTTGCTTTCCATCACAGTGAGGAATGTGGGGAATCCGCTGTAGTGGATGTTTATGTTAACTTCTATGTAATTCTGTGTCCTGTTGCTTTTTTTTGGTCTGGCTATATGGTAATTCACATTTCACTGTACCTTAATTGGTACATGTGACAATAAAAGACCTTTGACTCTAAAACTTACTGAAGCTTACTTGGGGAATTTAATGCTTTTAAACTAGCTCTTGTTCAAACATCTTTTTTTCTGATTATTGTGTAATGAGGATATGTGATGCCGTCTGCCAGCCTGATTCTCTCCTCACTTACACCTCAATCATCCCCTCTAACATCTTCAGACTTTAAACTCAAAGCTTGTCAACGACTGATTGCTGAAGATAGACACAAAAGCTGGAGTAACTCAGCGGGTCAGGCAGCATCTCTGGAGAGAAGGAATGGGTGACGTTTCGGGTCGAGACCCTTCTTCAGACTCTGATTTACGGTTTAAACCAGCATCTGCAGTTCCCTTCTTCACACAGATCCATTCTGACCGACTGATTACCGTTCACTTCAGATTTGATGGCAACCGGTATTATGGAAGCAAGACTCTTGCAGGGCCTCGAGTAAACAAAGCTCTGTTGTTCTGCGAAACCGATATTCATGATTGCCCCAAGCCTACATACAGCCCTTTACTAATGGGTAGCCTTAATTCTGGGCTGTAAAAATCTCTTGTAACTGGAACGTATCATGTCGTCCTGAAGTTTTCAGTTGGGTTTATTGTCATGTGTACTGAGGTACAGTGAAAAGCTTTTTTTGCTTGCTATCCGGTCAGTAGAAAGACAATACATGATTACAATTGAGCCATTTACAGTGTATAGATACATGATAAGGGAATAATGTTTAGCACAAGGTAACGCCATCAAAGTCTGATCAAAGATATCCTAAGTGTGTACAGATACAGATACAGGATAAAGGGAATAACGTTTATGGCAAGATAAAGTCTAGTAAAGTCTGATTAAAGATAGTCCGAGTTACAGTTCTAAGTATTTAACATAGAGCATAGAACAGTACAGCACAGGAACAGACCCTTTCATCATCATCATTTACCCAGCCAATTAACCTACATACCTGTACATCTTTGGAGTGTGGGAGGAAACCGAAGATCTCGGAGAAAACCCACGCAGGTCACGGGGAGAACGTACAAACTCCTTACAGTGCAGCACCCGTAGTCAGGATCGAACCTGAGTCTCCGGCGCTGCATTGGCTGTAAAGCAGCAACTCTACCGCTGCGCTACCGTGCCGCCCTTTGTTCAGTTTAAGAAGATTGACACAAATGCTGGAGTAACTCAGTGGTGCAGGCAGCATCTCTGGATAGAAGAAATGGGTGACGTTTCGGGTCGGGTTTAGTTTAGAGATACAGCACGGAAAAGGG
Organism: Rhinoraja longicauda; assembly: GCF_053455715.1. Classification (NCBI taxonomy): domain Eukaryota; kingdom Metazoa; phylum Chordata; class Chondrichthyes; order Rajiformes; family Arhynchobatidae; genus Rhinoraja; species Rhinoraja longicauda. Next base: position 18,440 of record NW_027601956.1, on the reverse strand, counting down.
CCCTTTAGCCCACTGAGTGAGTCCACACCAGTGATCCCCGCACACTTACACTACCCTACACACACTCGGGACAATTTACAATTACACCAAGCCAATTAACTTCGTCTTTGGAGAGTCTGGAATTCTGTGCCTGACAAAGGGCAGTGGAGGCCAATTCACTGGATGTTTTGAAGAGAGAGTTGGATGTGGCTCTTGGGGCTAATGGAATCAATGGATACGGGGAGAAGGCAGGAACGGGGCACTGATTGTGGATGATCAGCCATGATCGTCTTGAATGGTGGTGCTAGCTCGAAGAGCTGAGCGGCACCCCCCTGCACCTATTTTCCATGTTTCTGTGAATGGGCTGAATCTGCAACTTGTGAATCTTTGGAAGGACCAAAGATACTAGAGGAGCAAGATAGACCACTCGACCCCAAAAACCGTAGTATGTCACGGCGCCATTTTAGTGGGCAGAAACTTGCAGAAACATTTGAAAAGAAAAATAACAAAAATCTGTGAATTGATAGATGAGCTATGAATCAATGAATGAATTAATAAGCTTATCGGCCAAGTATGTGCATATACAAGGAATGTGCCTTGGTGCTCCGCTTACAAGTGAAAACACAAACATACAGTTAACAATTAAGAATAAACCAAAACAGTAAGGGAACAACATTACGGTCAAAACATGTGGGTGAAATTAAATTAAACTAGAGCAAAGAAGAGCAAAAAACCAGTGCAGCGTAGGTTCACTAGGTTGATTCCCGGAATGGCGGGACTGTCGTATGTTGAAAGGCTGGAGCAATTAGGCTTGTACACACTGGAATTTAGAAGGATGAGGGGGGGATCTTATTGAAACATATAAGATAATTAGGGGCAGGAAACATTAGAGGCAGGAAACATGTTCCCAATGTTGGGGGAGTCCAGAACAAGGGGCCACAGTTTAAGAATAAGGGGTAGGCCATTTAGAACGGAGATGAGGAAGAACTTTTTCAGTCAGAGAGTGGTGAAGGTGTGGAATTCTCTGCCTCAGAAGGCAGTGGAGGCCAGTTCGTTGGATGCTTTCAAGAGAGAGCTGGATAGAGCTCTTAAGGATAGCGGAGTGAGGGGGTATGGGGAGAAGGCAGGAACGGGGTACTGATTGAGAATGATCAGCCATGATCGCATTGAATGGCGGTGCTGGCTCGAAGGGCTGAATGGCCTCCTCCTGCACCTATTGTCTATTGTCTAAGAGAGTACAGACTTTATATTCTGCATTTTGATAGGATCATCACACATACTGTTCCCCCACAACACTGATTACACTGTGAGAGGCAGACGCCTCTAAAATGGTGGACGTTCCGCTCCGTTGCGTACTACACTTCAGTACAGGCGATTTCAACGGAGTGGTCCATCTTGCTCTTCTAGTCTCTTTGGGAGGGACCTTTGTTGAGGGAGTGAATAACATCAGCGGGGAGCGGTGTAAGAAGCATTGATGATGACCATAAGTCGTTTAACTTCATAAAAAAGACTTTATTTTAATTTCATACCGAGACCATGGCATAGGCCTCTGTAAGGCATGGCATCGCGGTTCCAACTGAAATCCAAACCAAAGATACTAGAGGAACAAGATGAACCACTCCGTTGTTTGTTGTTGGACTGTGGGTGACTAAGTTTCGTCCAAGAGACTTGTTTTTTGGATGACAAATAAAGATATCTTGAATCTTGAAATCGCCGATACTGAAATGTAGTCCGCTAACGAGCCATTTTCATATCATATCATATATCTACAGCCGGAAACAGGCCTTTTCGGCCCTCCAAGTCCGTGCCGCCCAGTGATCCCCGTACATTAACACTATCCTACACCCACTAGGGACAATTTTTACATTTACCCAGCCAATTAACCTACATACCTGTACGTCTTTTAGAAAGCAAAACCCGCTGTCTGATTCGCCTCTCGAAGTGTAATCAGTGTTTTGGGGGAACAGTATGTGTGACGATACCATAAAAATGCAGAATATATCTCATCTATCAATTCGCAGATTTTTTGTTATTTTTCTTTTTAAATGTTTCTGCAAGTTTCTGCCCACTAAAATGGCACAACGGTTTTTAGGGCCGAGTGGTCGATGCACCATAGAGAGCATCCTAACGCATGGCATCCCTGTGTGGTACCTCAGCCGCACGGAGGCAGAAAGGAAAGCTCTACAGCGGGTAGTCCATAGAGCTCAGAGGGCCATCGGAACACAGCTACCAGACTTGGTGGGCATCTACAACACACGATGCCTCAGAAAAGCCACAGCATCCACAAAGTCTCTTCACACCCCTGCAACAGTCTGTTCGAACTCCTTCCATCGGGCAGACGATACAAGGCCTTCTATGCCCGCACCTCCAGACTCAGGAACAGCTTCATTTCTAGGGCCATAGCTGCTATGAACCGGTCCTGTTGAGCCGGATGGTCACAACGCATAGATCAACTTGCACTTTATCCTGTCTAAAACTGTTACAATTGTTTCGTTGGGTTGCTGTTGTCTAAATTACTTAAATTATTGCATCGTATGGGAGGCGCATTCCCAATCTCGTTGTACCCCTGGGTACAATGACAATAAATATATATTGTATTGTATTGTATTGGTCTATCTTGCTCCTCTAGTATCTTTGACCCAAACCGTCGCACGCTATCGATGGCATGGTGGAAAACCCAGTCTGGATCAGGGATCGGGTCGGCAATAGGAAAACCAGGTATGGATCAATCAGAAATAGCGATTGATCTACATCCTTCCTTTTTTGCTTACACTCGCATGCAAGGACATATAGATACAAATGTACAAAAGAACAAACTACAAACCACAAACTACAACAAAGCGCCAAAAAAGTACTGTGTGTTAGAGTCCAAGGATCGCATCTAGACATAGTCCTTGTATCTGGGATTGGGCCTGAGGTGTCTGGTACGGCCCCTCAGAGGTATTCTTCACGGGTGATGCCTTGACTGGCACGGGTTGCACAGGGGATCTCTCGACAGGCCTTACAGGTGATTCTGTCATCGGCACTGACCCCACTGGCACCTCTCCCCAGTATGGAAACAAGCCCCTGCTCCCAGAACTGCTCATGGTCTGCTGTTGCCAGTCCATCGTTTAGACCAGTGTTTCCATCTTCTGTCCACAACACATCATACGGGTCGTCCGGGAGATCGTGTGGGACTCGCTGCCATGGCACCGGCTCACTCACCGGCGGGATACGTCTCAGGTTCCGTCTGCAAAGACCTCCTCCCGACTGAATCAAATAGAATCAAGGGGCGGCACGGTAGCGCAGCGGTAGAGTTGCTGCTTTACAGCGAATGCAGCGCCGGAGACTCAGGTTCGATCCTGACTACGGGTGCTGCACTGTAAGGAGTTTGTACGTTCTCCCCGTGACCTGCGTGGGTTTTCTCCGAGATCTTCAGTTTCCTCCCACATTCCAAAGACGTACAGGTATGTAGGTTAATTGGCGGGTAAAATGTAAAAATTGTCCCTAGTGGGTGTAGGATAGTGTTAATGTTCGGGGATCACTGGGCGGCACGGACTTGGAGGGCCGAAAAGGCCTGTTTCCGGCTGTATATATATGATATGATATGACCTTGGCTCTGTGCACGCCTCTTTGACAGTGCCCATGCGATCGTACCCCTTCTGTGACTGTATCCGGACAACCTGTCCATCTTAAACCTTAAACAACGGTTTAAGAGGTTGACTGGATCGATCGTAGCATGCCTTTTGAGTCTGACGTTTGTGGTGCAGTTGTTCCTGAATAACCTGAGGCTGGTAGACGTGTGGCTGGAGCAGCTGCTTGGAGACGGGAAGAGTGGTCCGTCCGGGTCTGTCTGGACATCAGACGTTGAGTCGAGTGTTGAGTCTCGTGGGACATTGCGGAGATTGAGGAGATCTAAAAATAAGTCCGACCCTGCTCTGCTGGACTTGTCAAGGAGCTGTTTTGCAGTGCGGACCCGATCCCGCATAGCACTGGGAATGCGATGGGCAGGACAATAGACAATAGACAATAGGTGCAGGAGTAGGCCATTCAGCCCTTCGAGCCAGCACCGCCATTCAATGCGATCATGGCTGATCACTCTCAATCAGTACCCCGTTCCTGCCTTCTCCCCATACCCCCTCACTCCGCTATCCTTAAGAGCTCTATCCAGCTCTCTCTTGAAAGCATCCAACGAACTGGCCTCCACTGCCTTCTGAGGCAGAGAATTCCACACCTTCACCACTCTCTGACTGAAAAAGTTCTTCCTCATCTCGGTTCTAAATGGCCTACCCCTTATTCTTAAACTGTGGCCCCTTGTTCTGGACTCCCCCAACATTGGGAACATGTTTCCTGCCTCTAATGTGTCCAATCCCCTAATTATCTTATATGTTTCAATAAGATCCCCCCTCATCCTTCTAAATTCCAGTGTATACAAGCCCAATCGCTCCAGCCTTTCAACATACGACAGTCCCGCCATTCCAGGACAAACCATGGGTCGCGCATTTGGGTCCAGAGTCATGGAGTACGTAATCGATAGCTTGCCCAGCTCCTCGGTGAAGAGATGGTGGTATTCCGTGAGGATTCGCTGTGTAGAATCAGGGCTTGCAGTAAGTTGATGAACCACTTTGCTGAACGAGACGAGTCCCATGTCTGAGCAGGCAACAGACCTCAGAATTGGCTCCACCTTGCCTCTGATGACGTAGAACTGCAGCTTGTATGACTGCTCCCCGAGATGGCACAGCAGCTTTGTCATCCCAGTGGGGTTGACTTCACTGCCACCGTACGATAGGAGGGTGGCACTACATGCTGTTGATTGCTCAGCATTCCTGGAATTTCTGAATGCGAATGAACTCCGTTTCAGACATGACATTGCATTTGGCCCCAGTGTCTATCTTCCTTTCAACTGCGATGCCGTTCACCATCACTCTGGCCACTGTGTCTTTTGCAGCCGTGGCAAATTTGGCCAGAAGCAGGACACTTCTCCCTCTTTGCAACATGAGTACCTCCACAATTGGTGCACCCTGTAATGAATCGTAGCCCAGGGTTATCAGACTGTGTATTCCTTGCTGTCTCAGGCTTCCGTTGTCGCAGAAACGCTGCCTGGACAGTATTAGTTAACACATGTGCTGAACGCCGTGCCTCCGTCAGCGTCCTGGCATTACAATAGACAATAGACAATAGGTGCAGGAGTAGGCCATTCAGCCCTTCGAGCCAGCACCGCCATTCAATGTGATCATGGCTGATCACTCTCAATCAGTACCCCGTTCCTGCCTTCTCCCCATACCCCCTCACTCCGCTATCCTTAAGAGCTCTATCCAGCTCTCTCTTGAAAGCATCCAACGAACTGGCCTCCACTGCCTTCTGAGGCAGAGAATTCCACACCTTCACCACTCTGACTGAAAAAGTTCTTCCTCATCTCCGTTCTAAATGGCCTACCCCTTATTCTTAAACTGTGGCCCCTTGTTCTGGACTCCCCCAACATTGGGAACATGTTTCCTGCCTCTAATGTGTCCAATCCCCTAATTATCTTATATGTTTCAATAAGATCCCACCTCATCCTTCTAAATTCCAGTGTATACAAGCCTAATTGCTCCAGCCTTTCAACATACGTTTAATTCATAATTCTCGCAAACGGAGACAGCCTTATCCAACGTTCATCCAGTGTCGCGGACAAGTTTTCTTCTCAATTTACCACACGCGAGGCTGCACACTAGTCTGTCCCGAAGAAGCTCATCCCGAAGAGCTGGCCAAACCTACAGCTCCTCGCTGGCTTTTTAATGGCGCAGATGAAAGATTCAACCGTCTAGCCATGATTCTGGTTCTTTGAGTTGAACTTTACGCGTACGACGATAGGATTGGCCTGGGATTCGCAAAGCTGACGAAACTTTATTCTCAGACATTCGGGGTCAACCGCCGATTCCACAGGGGTGACGACCGGAGGAGCATCATCGACAGGTGGGTGGGTTATTTCCCCCGCACAGACAAACTGTTGTGTGCGCTCGTAAGCTTCAGTACTGTTCAGTACTGCCTTCAGTACTGCCTTCAGTACTGCCTTCAGTACTGCCTTCAGTACTGCCTTCAACCACTGAAGGTCACCTCACCTTCTGTCTCCTTTCTCTGTTCGTTTACTTATTTATCTATTTATTCACTTCCCTATGTTCTTTAAATCCCTGTAAAGCGTCTTTGAGTATATGAAAACCGCTATATAAATGTAATGCATTATTATTATTATTATTATTATTATTATCTCCTGCGAGACTGAGGAGCGTGTACGCACGAGCCCTAGGCGGTTTGTCATAGTGAGCGGCAGCGATGAAGACATCATATTGTTGTTCGAGTAGAGGCCACCGCTCCCCGATCTTGCCATCAAACAAGAGGGGGTCCGGTCTTCGAAACGCTTCGGCCATGGCAGGGGCTGCGAAAGCGCGTAGGAGTAGGAACCGAAGTCGATCCGATGGTTCACTTCTGACACCATGTAAGAAGCATTGATGACCATAAATCGTTTAACATCATAAAAAACACTTTATGTTAATGTCACACCGAGACCATGGCATAGGCCATGGTAAGGCTTTGCATCGTGGTTCCAACCAAAGATACTAGAGGAGCAAGATGGACCACTCCATTGAAATCGCCGATACTGGAGTGTAGTACGCAATGGAGCTGAACATCCGCCATTTTAGTAAGCAAAACCTGCCTCTCGCAGTGCAATCAGTCTTTTGGGGGAACAGTATGTGTGATGATGCCATTAAAATGCAGAATATAAAGTCTGTAGTCTCTTTTTTGCTCTGGTTTATTTTCACACACATGTTTGGACCGTAATGCTGCATCCTTATTGTTTTGATGTGTTTACGCTTTATTCTTAATTGTTAACTGTATGTTTGTGTTGTCATTTGTGAGCGGAGCACCAAGGCACATTCCTTGTATATGCACATACTTGGCCAATAAACTTATTCATTGATTCATTCATTCATATCTCATCTATCAATTCACAGATTTTGGGTTTTTTTCTTTTAAAATGTTTCTGCAAGTTTCTGCCTACTAAAATGGTGCCGTGACATACTACGGTTTTTGGGGTCGAGTGGTCTATCTTGCTCTTCTAGTATCTTTGGTTCCAACTGAAATCCAAACCGTTGCATGCTACCGATAGCATTGTGACTGTTAAAGGGGTCAATTTATGGAATAGTTGCAACAATGAATTAATAATAGTTGCAACAATCAATTAAAGGAGTGTAGTAATATGTGTAAATTCAAGAAAATGTTCAAAAATATTATATTTGAAAGATACAAAATATGTGATCAGCACTGAGAAAAGACTGACATGACAGAAATGATGGTTTTGACTATAACTGTGTTTCTTTCTATGTTTTGTTTATTTACTTCTGACTTATGATGTTTTTTTTTTTTCAATTATATTTTGTTAAGTATTAAGGGTAGGCACAATAAGCTTTGGCTTCTGCCTACACCCTTTTTTTGGTCAGATAATATCATGTCTGATTATATTGTTTTATTTTTGATATAATGAATTCGTACCATTTAACTTTCACAACTGTATGGCCAATCTGTTGTATTGTAATAGATAGATAGATAGATAGATAGATAGATAGATAGATAGATAGATAGATAGATAGATAGATAGATAGATAGATAGATAGATAGATAGATAGATAGGTAGATAGGTAGATAGATACGTTTGTTGGCCAAGTATGTGCATATACAAGGAATGTGCCTTGGTGTTCCGCTCGCAAATGATAACACAAACATACAGTTAACAATTAAGAATAAAGCATAACCACATCAAAACAATAAGGATACAACATTACGGTCAAAACGTGTGGGTGAAAATAAACCAGAGCAAAAAAAGAGACTACAGACTTTGGTTATTGAGTAGAACTATCACTCGTGGAAAGAAAAGCTGTGTTTATGTCTGGCTGTGGCTGCTTTCACAGTCCGGAGTTGCCTTCCAGAGGGAAGTGTTTCAAAGAGTTTGTGGCCAGGGTGAGAGGGGTCAGAGATGATCTTGCCCGCTCGCTTCCTGGCCCTTGTAGTGTACAGTTCGCAGACAGACAGATAGATAAATTGGATAGATAGATAGATAAATTGGATAGATAGATAGATAAATTGGATAGATAGATAGATAGATAGATAGATAGATAGATAGATAGATAGATAGATAGATAGATAGATAGATAGATAGATAGATCGATCGACAGGTCAGGCAGCATGGTTTATGCTGCCTGACCTACTGAGTTACTCCAGCATTTTGTGAATAAATCGATTTGTACCAGCATCTGCAGTTATTTTCTTACACTAGATAGATAGATAGATAGACAGATAGATACATAGATAGATAGATAGATAGATAGATAGATAGATAGATAGATAGATAGATAGATAGATAGATAGATAGATAGATAGATAGATAAACAAACAAACAAACAAATGAATAAACAGTGGGGAAACCCGGCCATGATCCGGGATCGGGTCGGCGACAACAAAACCCGGCAAAACCGGGACTGGATCATCGCCCCCGGCCTGGATCACCCACCCGGCGACAACAAATCCCGGCCTGGATCACCCACCCGGCGACAACAAAACCCGGCCTGGATCACCCACCCGGCCTGGATCACTGCACCCGGCCTGGATCACCCACCCGGCGACAACAAAACCCGGCCTGGATCACCCACCCGGCGACAACAAAACCCGGCCTGGATCACCCACCCGGCCTGGATCACCCACCCGGCCTGGATCACTGCACCCGGCCTGGATCACCCACCCGGCGACAACAAAACCCGGCCTGGATCACCCACCCGGCCTGGATCACTGCACCCGGCCTGGATCACCCACCCGGCGACAACAAAACCCGGCCTGGATCACCCACCCGGCCTGGATCACTGCACCCGGCCTGGATCACCCACCCGGCCTGGATCACCCACCCGGCCTGGATCACCCACCCGGCCTGGATCACCCACCCGGCGACAACAAAACCCGGCCTGGATCACCCACCCGGCCTGGATCACTGCACCCGGCCTGGATCACCCACCCGGCCTGGATCACCCACCCGGCGACAACAAAACCCGGCCTGGATCACCCACCCGGCGACAACAAAACCCGGCCTGGATCACCCACCCGGCCTGGATCACTGCACCCGGCCTGGATCACCCACCCGGCCTGGATCACCCACCCGGCGACAACAAAACCCGGCCTGGATCACCCACCTGGCCTGGATCACCCACCCGGCCTGGATCACCCACCCGGCCTGGATCACCCACCTGGCCTGGATCACCCACCCGGCCTGGATCACCCACCCGGCCTGGATCACCCACCCGGCGACAACAAAACCCGGCCTGGATCACCCACCCGGTAACAACACAACCCGGCCTGGATCACCCACCCGGCGACAACAAAACCCGGCCTGGATCACCCACCCGGTAACAACAAAACCCGGCCTGGATCACTGCACCCGGCGACAACAAAACCCGGCCTGGATCACTGCACCCGGCGACAGCGACTGCCCTGCGGTCGGGGCGAGACGTCATCAAGATGGCGGCGCTGACAGCGGCTCGAGACCGGCTGTTGCCGCGGCTCCTCATCCCCCTCCTCCACCCTCTCCCCCTCATCCCCCTCCCTCTCCGCCGGGCCTGCAGCGGCGGCCCCGACCCCGGCCCCGACCCCGCCCGGCAGCGGCTCCACAAGGAGCGGCGGCGACTGCGGAGAGAGGCGGCCATGGAGGCCCGGAGTGGAGGAGGAGAGAGAAATGGAGGGGTGAGGGAGAGGAGGAGAGAGAGAGGGGGAGAGGAAGAAGGGGAGGAGAGGGGGAGGGAGGGAGTGGAGGAGGACAATAGACAATAGGTGCAGGAGGAGGCCATTCAGCCCTTCGAGCCTGTACGCACCGCCATTCAATGCGATCATGGCTGATCACTCTCAATCAGTACCCCGTTCCTGCCTTCTCCCCATACCCCCTCACTCCGCTATCCTTAAGAGCTCTATCCAGCTCTCCCTTGAAAGCATCCAACGAACTGGCCTCCACTGCCTTCTGAGGCAGAGAATTCCACACCTTCACAACTCTCTGACTGAAAAAGTTCTTCCTCATCTCCGTTATAAATGGCCGACCCCTTATTCTTAAACTGTGGCCCCTTGTTCTGGACTCCCCCAACATTGGGAACATGTTTCCTGCCTCTAATGTGTCCAATCCCCTAATTATCTTATATGTTTCAATAAGATCCCCCCTCATCCTTCTAAATTCCAGTGTATACAAGCCTAATTGCTCCAGCCTTTCAACATACGACAGTCCCGCCATTCCGGGAATTAACCTGGTGAACCTACGCTGCACGCCCTCAATAGCAAGAATATCCTTCCTCAAATTTGGAGACCAAAACTGCACACAGTACTCCACTGCTCCAGGAGGGAGGAAGCGAAGGAGGAGGGAGGAAGAGAAGGAGGAGGGAGGGAGAGAAAGAGGAGGGAGGAAGAGAAAGAGGGAGGAAGAGAAGGAGGAGGGAGGGAGAGAAGGAGGAGGGAGGGAGAGAAGGAGGAGGGAGGAAGAGAAGGAGGAGGGAGAAAGAGAAGGAGGAGGGAGGGAGTGGAGGAGGAGGGAGGAAGAGAAGGAGGAGGGAGGGAGTGGAGGAGGAGGGAGGGGCGAGCAAAAGAGAGATATGGAGGGGAGGGAGTGAAATTGAGGGGGGAGTAGTGGGGAGAGAGTGGAGGAGGAAAAAGGGGAGGAGAGAGAAATGGAGAGGGAGTGAGAAATGGGTAGGGGTGGAGGACACGGAATGGAGGGCGAGGATGGGGGTAGGAAGAGAGAGGGGAGGGAGAAATAAATGGAGAGGGAAGGAGGTGGAGAGAGGAAGAAACGGAGGAGGTGAGGGAGAAAAATAAATGGAGTGAGGGAGGATGGGAGAGAGAGGTGTGGGTAGGGAGTCGGAGTCGGGGGGAGGGGGAATTGGAATGGGAGGAAGGGTAGGGAAAGTAGTGAGTGGGAGGGAGGGGGAGGAGAAGGGATGGGATGGGATGGGAGAGAGGCAGGAGATTGGATGGGAGAGAGAGGCAGGAGATGGGATGGGAGAGAGGAGTGGGGGGGGAGGAGAGGGGATGAGAGAGAGAGAGAGAGGCGTGGGGGGGGAGGAGAGGGAGGAGAGGGGATGAGAGAGAGAGGTGTGGGTAGGGAGACGCAGTGGGGGGAAGGGAATTGGATTGGGAGGAAGGGTAGGGAAAGTAGTGGGGGGGAGGAGAGGCGGGGTAGGGAGAGAGGAGGGAGGGGAGAGGTAGAAAGGGAATGGGGAGGGAAGTATGGGGGAGAGGGGGATGGGAGGGAGAGGTGTGGGTGGGGAGAGAGGAGGGTGGGGAGAGGTAGAAAGGGAATGGGGAGGGAGAGAGAAATGGAGGGGAGTGGGAGGGAGAGAGCAGAGAGAAATGGAGAGGGCGTGGGTCGGGGAGGGGATGGAGGGAGGGGGAGAGAGGGAGGGAGGGATGGTCGATCGGTTGGAGGTGACAGAGCTTCTCGCTGTTGCAGGGCCTTGAGCCACCGAAGTGGACGGAGCCGCCAGTGTTCACGTACGACGTGCCGACTCCACCGGGAGAGAAGAAAGGTGCGGGGGGGGGGGGGGGGAGGGAGGGAGGGGAGGGGGGGGGGAGGGAGGGGGCAAGAGGGGGGACTGCAGTCTGCTGCGATGGTTATTATACAGGACTCCCAATCACATAGTCATACTGTTAAAAAAGTTTTGAAATAGACTTCAGTGGGCTGAAGGGCCTGTAAACATGCTGTATAAGTTTACAGCACCAAGATTGTTGTAACCGGGTGGCTAGTATAAATCCAGTGGGCCGAAGGGCCTGTTTCCATGCTGCATGCCTCTATGATAGTTTAACTGGATTTGTTAGTAGGGTCTCGTTGGGCTGAAGGGTCTGCTTCTGTGCCCTGTAGAAACATAGAAAATAGGTGCAGGAGTAGGCCATTCGGCCCTTCGAGCCAGCACCGCCCTTCAATACGATCATGGCTGATCATCATAAATCAGTACCCCGTTCCTGCTTTCTCCCCAATATCCTTTGATTCCTTTAGCGCGAAGAGCTAAATCTATCTCTCTCTTGAAAACATCCAGTGATTTGGCCTCCACTGCCATCTGTGACAGAGAATTCCACAGATTCACAACTCCCTGGGAATTAACCTGGTGAGCCTACGCTGCACTCCCTCAATAGCAAGAATGTCCTTCCTCAAATTAGGAGACCAAAACTGCACACAGTACTCCAGGTGCGGTCTCACCAGGGCCCTGTACAACTGCAGTAGGACCTCATTGCTCCTAAACTCAAGTCCTCTCGCTATGAAGGCCAACATGCCATTAGCTTTCCTCACTGCCAGCTGTACCTGCATGCTTACTTTCAGTGACTGATGTCCCCCCCCCCCCCCCTCCCGTCTCGTTGCACCTCCCCTTTGGTGGCTAGCATGAGCGTGGAGGGCCAAAGGGCCTGCCCCCCCTGCCTGACTGAGACAGTGGGGGAGACTCCCAGCCCTGGTGCTGGCAAGCAGAGATCATCTTCGCTCAGTCTTGATCAACTCTCCTGGCTGTTGGGTAGGCTGGGAATAGCGGGCCGAAGGGCCTGGGGAGGAAGGCCGGCATTCCTGATCCCTGTCTCCCCCCAAACACAGATACGACGGTCCCGCTGCCGAAATCGTACAGCCCTCGATACGTGGAGGCTGCCTGGTATCCATGGTGGGAGAGAGAGGGCTTCTTCACCCCAGAGTACCACGTGAGTGTGGGGGGGGGGGGGGGGGGAGGGAGGGGGAGAGGAGAGGGGGTGGGGGAGAGAGAGGGCTTCTTCGCACCAGAGTACCACGTGAGTGTGGGGGGGGGGGGGGGGAGGGAGGGGGAGAGGAGAGGGGGTGGGGGAGAGAGAGGGCTTCTTCACACCAGAGTACCACGTGAGTGAGGGGGGGGAGAGGGTGGGGGAGGGAGGAGGGGGGGAGAGGATGGGGGAGAGAGAGGGCTTCTTCACACCAGAGTACCACGTGAGTGGGGGGGAGCGGAGGGGGGAGAGAAGGGGGCGAGCGGGTGGGAGAGGAGGGGGAGGGGAAAGGGGGTTGGGAGAGGAGGGGGGAGCGAAGAGGGGGTGGGAGAGGAGGGGAGGGGGTGGGAGAGGAGGGGGGTGGGGAGAGAGAGGGCCTCTTCACACCAGAGTACCACGTGAGTGGGGGGGGGGTGGGTGGGAGTGGGCAGTGGGGGATAGATAGGGCTTCGTCACACCTGAGTATCACATGGATGGATGGGGGGGGTGGGCGGGGAGGCAGTGAAGGGGGGCAATGAGAGGTTGGGGGAGAGGGGTGGGAGAGGCAGGGCTTCACACCTGCGTACGGTGTGAGTGGAGGGGTGGAGGGGAGGAGGGGTGGAGGGGGGATGATGGAGAGAGGGTGATGAGAAGATCATGGGGTGGCTGCAGGAATGGTGGGGGGGGTGGAGAGCAGGAGGGTGGGGGGGATGATGGAACGAATTATACTTTTTGCAACACTGTCCTGGGGAACCCCCCCCCGTTCACCTCTTCTACCCCCGCCCCATCCACCTCTCCCCCAGCCCAGTCCATCACACAAACCAACCTCCTTTCCATCGAGTCCATCTCCACCTCACGCTGCCTCGGCAAGGCCAGCAGCATAATCAAGGACCAGTCTCACCCTGGCTACTCCATCTTCTCCCCTCTCCCATCGGGCAAGAGGTTTAGATTTAGATTTAGAGATGCAGCGCGGAAACAGGCCCTTCGGCCCACCGAGTCAGCGCCGCCCAGCGATCCCCGCACATTAACACTATCCTACACACACTATGGACAATTTTTACATTTTGCCCAGTCAATTAACCTACATACCTGTACGTCTTTGGAGTGTGGGAGGAATCCGAAGATCTCGGAGAAAACCCACGCAGGTCACGGGGAGAACGTACAAACTCCGTACAGACGGCGCCCTTAGTCGGGATCGAACCTGAGCCTCAGGTGCAGAAGTGTGAAAACGCACACCTCCAGATTCAGGGACAGTAATCCTTGCTTTCCCTCGCTCTCTCCATCCCCTGCCCCTTTCCCAGTTCTCCGACCGGCCTGACTGTCCTCGTTTGCATTTTCCCTCCGTTTGCTTTGCTGCCAAGCCTTCTCCCAGCTAACAACGATCTATTCTACATTTTCCTTGATCTCTTTTGATGTCTCGTTTTCACACCTTACACTTCCTGTTCTCCATGTCTCCCTCTCCCCTGACTGTCTGAAGAAGGGTCTCGACCCGAAACGTCACCCGTTCCTTCTCTCCGGAGATGCTGCCTGACTGTCCCGCTGAGTCACTCCAGCGTTTTGTCTCGACCTTCAGTGTAAACCAGCATCTGCAGTTCCTTCCGACACACACTTTCTTCCCGGCTGTTATCAGGCAACTGAGCCATCCGACCGCCAAGTAGGGAGCGGTCCTGACCTCCCATCCACCTGATTGGAGACCCTCGGCCTACCTTTAGTCGGACTTTACCTTGCACGAAGCGTTATTCCCTTTATCCTGTGTCTGTACACTGTGGACGGCCCGATTGTAATCGTGTGCAGTCTTTCTGGTGACTGGTGAGCACGCAACAAGAAAGATTATCACTGTGGCTTGGTGCATGTTGACAATAAACTGAACTGAACTAAAATTAACCTGCCACAGGCACGGCTGCCCCATCGAGAGGATGCCACCTTTGCCATGTGTATGCCCCCACCCAACGTCACTGGCACCCTGCACCTGGGTCACGCGCTGACTGTGGCAATACAGGACGCCATGGTCCGATGGTGAGTGTGTAACACTGGGGTACGGGTCTGTGTGTGTGTGTACAACACTGGGGTACGGGTCTGTGTGTGTGTAACACTGGGGTACAGTACCGGTGGGGACGGGTGTGTGTGTGTGTATAACACTGGGGTACGGGTCTGTGTGTGTGTGTGTGTGTGTGTGTATAACACTGGGGTACGGGTCTGTGTGTGTGTAACACTGGGGTACAGTACCGGTGGGGACGTGTGTGTGTGTGTGTGTGTAACACTGGGGTACGGTACCGGTGGGGACGGGTCTGTGTGGGTGTGTATAACACTGGGGTACAGTACCGGCAGAAGGTGACTGGTCAGCGGGTGACGAGCCCTGACCCCACGGAGATGCTGGAGTGTGAGGAGAGAGGATGGGTGAAGAGTTGCAGGGTGTGTGTGTGTGTGTGTAATACTGGGGTACAGTACTGGTGGGGACGTGTGTGTGTGTGTGTAACATTGGGGGATGGTACCGGTGGGGACGGGTGTGTGTGTGTGTGTGTGTAACACTGGGGTACAGTAACAGTGGGGACGGGTGTGTGTGTGTGTGTAACACTGGGGTACAGTACCGGTGGGGACAGGTGTGGCAGGGTGAGAGTTGACAGGTCGTGACCTTTCCCCTTTCAGGAACAGGATGCGGGGTCGGAGGGTGCTGTGGGTGCCAGGCTGTGACCACGCTGGCATCGCCACCCAGGTGGGTTTGCTCTCCGTCTGTTCCCCCCCTCCTCCCCTGCACCCCTCCCCTCCCCCATAGCGGGTGGGTATTCTGGTAGCCTGGCCCCTTAGATCGACCCTTGCAACCTCTCTCTGACCGTGTGTGCACTTACTGAAAGTAAGCGTGCAGGTACAGCAGGCGGTGAAGAAAACTGACGGCATTGTTGGCCTTCATTGCGAGAGGATTTGAGTTTAGGAGCAAGGAGGCCCTTCTGCAGTTGTACAGGGCCCTGGCGAGACCGCACCTGGAGTACTGTGTGCAGTTTTGGTCTCCTAATTTGAGGAAGGACATTCTTGCTGTTGAGGGCGTGCAGCGCAGGTTCACCAGTTTAATCCCGGGGTGGAGGGACTGACGTATGATGAAAGAATGGGTCGACTGGGCTTGTAGTCACTGGAATTTAGAAGGATGAGAGGGGATCTTATAGAAACATATAACATTCTTAAGGGATTGTACAGGCTCGATGCAGGAAAAATGTTGCCCATGTTGGGAGAGTCCAGAACCAGGGGTCACAGTTGAAGAATAAGTGGTAGGCCATTCCTCACCTCCAGACTGAGGTGAGGAAAAACATTTTCACCCAGAGAGTTGTGAATCTGTGGAATTCTCTGCCACAGAAGGCAGTGGAGGCCAATTCACTGGATGTTTTCAAGAGAGAGTTCGATTTAGCTCTTGGAGCTAACGGAATCAAGGGATATGGGGAGAAAGCAGGAACGGGGTACTGATTGAGAATGATCAGCCATGATCATATTGAATGGCGGTGCTGGCTCGAAGGGCCGAATGGCCTCCTCCTTCACCTATTTTTAATGTTTCCACGTGTTTAGAGAGGGGGATCGCCCTCCATTAACAGCGCAAGCTAACCAACGTTGCTCTAGATAGACTCAAAATGCTGGAGTAACTCAGCGGGACAGGCAGCATCTGTGGAGAAGTGGAATGGGTGACGTTTCGGGTCGACACCTTAGTCTGAAGAAGGGTCTCGACCCGAAACGTCACCCATTCCGTCTCTCCAGAGATGCCGCCTGTCCCGCTGAGTTACTCCAGCGTGTTGTGTCAATCCTCGACTTAAACCAGCATCGGCAGTTCTTTCCTGCAACTTTATCCGGCCAAGTTTTGTTTAAATTATTTCCCCGGCAGGATTGTTTCTGCCCCGGCTAACTCTGGGCTGTCCTCAGTCGAGATTTAGCATTCGTCTTTCAGAGAAGCAGCGCGGAAACAGGCCCTTCGGCCCACCGGGTCCGCGCCGACCAGCGATCCCCGCACACTGACAATACCCTACACACACCGGGGACGATTTTCCATTTACGCCCAGCCAGTTAACCTACAAACCCGCACGTCCTTGGAGGGTGGGGGGAAGCCGGAGATTCCGGAGAAAACCCATTCAGGTCACGGGGTGAACGTGCAAACTCTGTACAGACAGCGCCCCTCGTTGGGATCGAACCCGGGCCCCTGGCGCCGTGAGGCAGCGACTCTACCGCCGAGCCACTTGACCCGCCGATCATCCCGATGAGAATCACAGCATCCTGGTGACCAGTTCCCTCACGGTCTTCAATGGTACCTTATTGTCACATGTACACTTCTACCTCCCCAACCCCTCTCCCTCTATCCCTCCTCCCCCTTCCCTCCCCCCTCCTCTCCCCCCCCCCCCCTCAAGATGGTGGTGGAGCAGCAACTGCAGAGGGAGAGTGGGATCAGTCGGCGTGATCTGACCCGTGACCAGTTCCTGCAACACGTGTGGCGCTGGAAGCACGAGTGAGTGGGCAGGAGGGGGGGAGGGGGAGGGGGAGAGGTAGGGTTGCCAACTATCTCACTCCCAAATAAGGGACAAGGTGACATCACCGCCCCACGTGACCTCACCCAGCCAGCGGCCACGTGCTCCCGCTCCACCAATGGCGGCTCCCGGGGTTGCTACGCAACCTCCATTAGGCAAACACACTCGGCCCCTCTCATCGAACACACTCCCAGACAGTGTCCGGGCCTGCAGCGTCCGGGCCTGCAGCGCACCCCGGGTCTAATACGGGACAAACCAATTTAGCCCAAAATACGGGATGTCCCGGCTAATACGGGACAGTTGGCAACTCTTGGGAAGGGGGGACTTTGGGGGGAACTGAGAAAGAGGGGGGAGGTGTGAGAGGGTTGGGGGGGATGTGCGAGGGTTGGGGGAGTGAGGAGAGGGTTGGGGGGGGTGAGGAGAGGGTTGGGGTGTGTGAGGGGGTTGGGGGGGGTGAGAGGGTTGGGGTGGTAAGAGGGTTGGGGGTGAGGAGGGGGTTGGGGGGTGAGGAGAGGGTTGGGGGTGTGAGGGTTGGGGGGGTGAGGAGAGGGTTGGGGGTGAGGAGAGGGTTGGGGGTGGTAAGAGGGTTGAGGTGAGGAGAAGGTTGGGGGTGAGAGGGTTGGGAGGTGAGGGTTGGGGGGGGTGTGAGAGGGTTGGGGGGGTGGTAAGAGGGTTGGGGGGGTGTGAGGGTTGGAGCGAGTATGAGAGGGTTGGGGGAGTGAGGAGGCGGTTGGGGGGTGAGGAGGGGGTTGGGGGGGGTGAGGAAGGGGTTGGGGGGGTGAGGAGGGGGTTGGGGGGGTGAGGAGGGGGTTGGGGGGGTGAGGAGGGGTTGGGGGGGTGAGGAGGGGGTTGGGGGTGAGGAGGGGGTTGGGGGGGTGAGAGGGTTGGGGGGTTGCGGAGAGGGTTGGGGGTTGAGAGGGTTGTGGGTGAGCTGAGGGGGGTGTGAGGGGGTTGGGGGGGTGAGCTGAGGGGAGGGGGGGTTGAGGGGTTTGGGTGTGAGGTGGGGGGGTATGAGGGGGTTGGGGGGGTATGAGGGGGTTGGGGGTGAGCCGACGGGGGTGTGACGGGGGTGAGCCGACGGGGGTGTGACGGGGTTGGGGGTGTGAGCTGGGGGGGGTGTGAGGGGGTTGGGGATGTGAGCTGGGGGGGGTGTGGCCGCTGAGAGCTGACGGGTCGGTGTCTGTGGCAGGAAGGGGGATGAGATTTACGAGCAGCTAACGTTTGCTCGGCTCT
>NW_027601955.1:0-59475 GCF_053455715.1 Rhinoraja longicauda | reverse complement strand
TGTGTGCTCGGTCGTAAAGAGTTATCATGGAAACAGCCCCATTGATCAAACTCGTCCATGCTGACCAAGGTGCCTCACCTAAGTTAGTCCCATTTCCTTAGGTATGGCCCATATCCCACTAAACCTTTCCTGTCTATGTGCCTGCCCAATTGTCTTTTAAATGCTGTTATTGTACGTGCCTCAACGATCTTCTCTGGCAGTTCATTTTCCATACCTACCACCCTTTGTGTGAAGAAATTCTTATTAATTCTTTCCCCTCTCACCTTAGGCCTATGCTCTCAGGTTCTTATCCTGGGTAAAAAACTGTACATTCACCATATCCATTCCCTATGACTGATGAAAGCCAATACACTAAAACTCCTCTTTAATACCCAAACCACCCGTGATGCCACTTTCAGGGAACTACACTTTACACTAGCACTTTCACTGCTTAGTTTTTAGTTTAGTTTAGAGATACAACGAGGAAACAGTCCCATCGGCCCACTGAGTGCACAGATGAGCAATCCCCACACATTAACACTAATCTACACACACTAGGGACAAATTACAATTATACCCCGCCAATTATCCAACAAACCTGTATGTCTTTGGGGTGTGGAAGGAAACCGGAGATCCTAGAGAAAACCCACACAGGTCACGGGGAGAACTTACAAACACTGTACTGACAAATACCTGTAGTCAGGATCAAACCTGGGTCTCTGGCGCTGTAAGGCAGCAACTCTACTCCCGCACCACCGCCCGATCCCTCTGCTCTACAACACTCCACAGGCCCCTCCCATTCACTGCGAAGGTTCTACCTTGGTTTGACTTTACAAAATTTAACATCTTGCACTTATCTGCATAAAACTCCATTTGCCTCTCCTCGGCCCACTTGCCCAGCAGATCAAGACCCTGCTGTAATTTTTGATAACCCTCTTTGCAATCTACGATACCACCTACTTTATTGTCATCTACAAACTTACTAATCAAGCCTTGTACACTCTCATCCAAATCGGTTGTAACCTGAGACAAGCCTCTTCATTGTCCACTATACCACCAATCTTCTCTCAACCTTATTGTTCCAAACGTGCGTTTCAAGGTAGATAAGGAAAGATACAAGGATTAGAAATTAAGGATCTAAAGTGGGGAAGGATGATATGAATGTCATGAAACAGGACCTGGCAAAAGTTGACTGGGAGCAGGTACATCCATAAACCTACCAGTCATGCCATCCAGATTCTAATTATTAATATGGCAATATGATCTCCAAAGCAGCTTCTGTGATAATGACACTATTTGCATGCTCTCACAATCAAAGCACTCAGACTGGCACACAAATAATTCTATTTACCTTACAGGCGTTTGGTGGCCACCTAAGTGCCAGAACATTATCGGTAGGATCTCCCAAGTTAGATTTGCTATAAAACAAAAGTGTTTTCATTAACGGATCTGTGAACTGGCCACACGAGGAAGTGCTGATAGAGCAAATAGTAATTGGCGGTACAGCCCCCGTTCACCTACTGCATATAAACCACCACAACACGCACTCACCTGGTAACTCCAGAGATGGGGGTAGAGATGTCAAAGGGAGGGAAAGAGTCAGAGTGGTCTAGGTGGGAGCAGAGTCAAAGTGGCAGCAGGGGTCATGAAATGTTTACATTCCATCTGAGTACACCAATCCAGTCATCTAGGTAGACAGAGCTCGGTTCAGTTTAGTTTATTGTCACATGTATCGAGGTACAGTGAAAAGCAGTGAAAAGTGACCAAAGGCAGCAGATCAAAACACCATCCACATTCCCCTCAGCCCCACACTTTCTGAACTTGGACGTTTCCTCACTTGCTTCCAATCCACTCACCACCCTCCCATTCATCTAGGCTGAATCAATGTAAATGCTGCATTCTCCAAGTTTATAATGTGAAGGTGTTTCTGGGGCTACTTGGATTATGAATCCAAATCAGGTCTTACTTTGTTCTATCCATGGTCTATAAAGAATATCAAGCCAATAATGAATACTCTCCACATTACTAGATGTGTGCACTTCCAATGATACTCGGAATGCTTGACTCATGTCTAGATGACCAAGGCGAATAACGCATTTAATGAGCACCCAGTCTATTCACACCCTCCACAGTGATACACCATGGCTGCAGTGTGTCCAGATTAAACTCCATCAGTCGTTTCTCTGCACATATTTTCAACCTTTCTATATCCTGCTGAATCATTCGTCAAGCCTCCTCACTATCCATAACTGCACCAATTAGGCAGCATCTCTGGAGAAAAGGAATAGATGATATTTCAGGCTGAGTGAGAGTGTCAGTCCGAAGAAGGATTTCGACCCGATACGTCACCTAGACGTTTCTCCGGAGATGCTGCCAGACCAGCTCAGTCTTTACATATGCATGGGCGCAATCCCTTGTTAGGACAGGACGAGGCACTGGCACCTCAGGCTTGACCCGGCCACTTGGCCTTGGTCTCAGTGGAAGTGCTGGCTGTCTCGGATTTTTTCCTGACAGCCCAGTCTTGACCACACAATGGTACTGGCAGTCTCAGTTTTGTCCCAGTAACTCAGTCTTCCTCGGACTTGTGACAGGGGAACACAGCTAGCAGGGAGCCCTGCCCCTTGCCCCTTGCCCCTTGCCCCTTGCCCCTTGCCCCTTGCCCCTTGCCCCTTGCCCCTTGCCCCTTGCCCCTTGCCCCTTGCCCCTTGCCCCTTGCCCCTTGCCCCTTGCCTTTCCCTTTCCCACACTCTCCCTTTTCGCTAGAATGCCAAGGTTTATAGGGAACAGGCTGAAAAGGTTCTGGTGACCAAACCAATAAAAGCTAATTGCCCCCGCTGTTACCAATGATGCTGAGAATTGCCTCTCCTGGCCTGTCAGCCAATGAGAGGGATCAGAGCGGCATCTGAAGGAGGGGTCCCTCTCACATTGTGCACATCAACTTTGAATTCAATCTATCAAGTCTCTGTGGATCTCATGTACTTTAGCCTTTACATCAGCCTACCATGAAGGCCTGTGTTGAAAACTTTACTAAAATCCATTTATTCAACACCCATTGCCCTACGTTCAATCATCTTTGTCACCTCCTCAAAAAACTCAACCAATTTTTTAAGATATCATCTCCCCCTCCCAAAGTCATGATGACTATCCCTAAAAAGACTTATTATGGATAGATTAGGATTCTATCCCTAAAAATCTTCTCCACCAATTTTTCTACCACAGCCTCACCATCCTATGAATTACCTGTTTTGTCTCTATTTCCTGCCTCAAATGAAGGAATTGCAATGGGGTACCTGCAGAACTTTGGGATCTTGCATGTGGCTAAAGAGGATACAAAGATCTTTGTCAAGGCCCCAGCAGTCTCCACTCTTGTATTTTCAATGATCTGGGATAGATCCCATGAGGCGCTGGGGAGTTATCCACTATATTATTCTTCTAGAAAACAATACCTGTGCCACAGTGGCCCAAGGGCGATACAGTGACACAGCTGGTAGAGCTGCTGCCTCACAGTGCCCAGGACCAAAGTTTGATCCTGACCTTGGATGCTGCCAGTGTTGAGTTTGCCTATTCTCCCTGTTCCTACATCCCAAAGACATGCGGGTTTGTAGGTTATTTGGCTTCCGTAAATTGCCCCTGATGTGTAGGAAGTACATGAGAAAGCAGGATAGCATGGAATTAGTGTGTATGGGTGATCAATGGTCGGAATGGACACGGAGAGCCAACAAGCCTGTTTCCATGCTGTATCTCTGAACTAAAGCAGATTAAACCTCCTCCTTCTTGATCACATGTCCCTAGAATATCAATATACCCCTCCCTGATCGCACGATTCTCTCCTTGGTGAATGCAGGTGCAAAGTACTCATTTAGTACCTCGCCCATTTCCAGATCCAAGCATAAATTCTCCAATTTATCCTTGACTGCTCCAATCCTCTATCTAGTTACCCACTTGTTTGTCAACAATGGGTAAAATATCTTGGGATTCTCCTTAATCCTACTTGCCATGGGAGTTTCATTTTCCTCCTATTGTCTATACATTTCTCAAAGGGCCCAATTTCAGCTTCCTCAAACTTCCTTTTTCTTTTTGACTAAACTTGCAGCATCTCTTGACATCCAAGGATCCTGAGCCTTGCTATTCTTGCCTTCCGTCCTCTCTCCCCTGCACGTGCCTAATACTGATGTCATTAGCCTCACCTCAATGTAGCACATTCCCCGAAGGTCCAGGCTTATCCTTGTCCGTAACTTACTGCAAATATATGGAGTTGTGTTTGCTGATCCCAATATGCTCATGCATTGAAACTCCAATCAGCTGGCCAGGCGCATTTCCCAATACAAGGTCCAGTATGGTCCCTTCCCTGGTTGGATCTAGATATTGTCAAGAAACCCTCCTAGATGCACCTACAAAAATTCTGCCCAATCTAAGTTTGTGGCACCAAGGTGAGTTAAGTCCATATTGGAAAAATTAAAGTCACCCACTGCAACTCCTCTGTTGCTTTTACATTTTTCCCATATATCTGTTCCGGGAGTTTTCTTGGACACAATATTATTCTTCTAGAAAACAATACCTGTGCCACAGTGGCCCAAGGGCGATACAGTGACACAGCTGGTAGAGCTGCTGCCCCACAGTGCCCAGGACCAAAGTTTGATCCTGACCTTGGATGCTGCCAGTGTTGAGTTTGCCTATTCTCCCTTTTCCTACATCCCAAAGACATGCGGGTTTGTAGGTTATTTGGCTTCCGTAAATTGCCCCTGATGTGTAGGAAGTACATGAGAAAGCAGGATAGCATGGAATTAGTGTGTATGGGTGATCAATGGTCGGAATGGACATGGAGAGCCAACGAGCCTGTTTCCATGCTGTATCTCTGAACTAATGCAGAGTAAACCTCCTCCTTCTTGATCACATGTCCCTAGAATATCAATATCCCCTCCATGATCGCACTATTCTCTCCTTGCTGAATGCAGGTGCAAAGTACTCAGGAGGAATGGCAGACCCATGTCACGGCGGAGGCAGTTGTAGGCTATTGTAGCTGTAATGCACAGTGGGATGCTCAGGCTTTATACATCCCCAGGCTGCAGGCCTGAGATCATGAGATCAGACAGGCTTCCTATACGACATGTTCCAACCACAAGTTCTTGCAACTACCAGAGGTACACTCCCTGCTCTTACCACAGGCACCAGAGCCTGCAGCAGAATAGGACAATAATGATAAACAGTCAAAATGATCAACATGCCCTAGAATATCAATATACCCCTCCGTGATTGCACTATTCTCTCCTTGATGAATACAGGTGTGTAAGGGGTTTCTGCGCCGAGCTTTCGCCCGACCTAAGGTCCCCGTGCCTTGCTCTGATCCCTTGACCAGGCCGTGCACACTGGTTCCCCGTGAGTGGTTCGACCCACTCACCCCTTATGGTTCTAGACACTGGGCTTAGATGCAGGAGCTCTTATAGTGCAGAAAAAATTCAACCAGACCAGATTTCAAAACCAGGGTTGAAATGAAAAGGCTTTTATTCAGCACTTGGGACTATTGTCCATGAATATATTTATACAGTTCTATAAGACATATCTATAATACACATACCGAATACATGAATACCTTTGATTTATTAATCACGAAACGCACAGTTCACAAGACATATACCCGAATACCCTTTTCGCTGAAAACTTAAAAACACACAGTTCCACGAGACATATATCCGAATACCTTCTTCGCTGAATTCTTGAAACACACAGTTCCACAAAACATATACACGAATACCCTTTTACTTATAATAATAATAATAATAATAATACATTTTATTTATATAGCGCTTTTCATATACTCAAAGACGCTTTACAGAGATTTTGAGAACATAGGGAAATTAATAAATAGATAAATAAGTAAATAAATAAATGAACAGAGAAAGGAGACAGTAGGTGAGGTGACCTTCAGTGGTTCTTATGAATTCTTAAACACAGTTCTGCAAGACACATACACGACTGTAAGATGGGGAACGTACGACGCATCGCAACCTTGACCAACCCATATTTTAATACACACCCAACGTTTATTCACAACCACCCTCCCCTCTACACTAAACTATGTCCAGGATATGTAGGATTTGGAGTGCATGTTCACCATGGGGCTATTACTGGGGTTACTGGCTGTTCGTTTTGCAGTATTTCTTCTCCAGTTGCATGCCTGTTCCTCCCTCTTGCATCCGTTCTTCTTTCCGACTTTCTTCTTGACTTCAGTTGACTTCGAACCCGGTTTTCTCTGCGCTTCTTGACTGTGTCTGTCTTGACTGCTTGCGTTCCCTGCAGGTTTTCTTCTCGAGTTGACTTCACTTATTCACCCAAAAGTAGTGGCCAGTTATACTGTTTCTGACCCGTCCTATCTCCCGCCAGATCTTGGAATCTCTTTGTTCAAAAAGATATGTATGAGGTTTTCTTCTGATCTGCGCTTATGTTCGGGGATACCGGGGATGGCCAGACGGTGTTAATTGGGATTTCGTTGTGAGGTGATGGGTGTTAACTGGTTTCCCATCACCTACCAGGTAGTTTTCTATGGGCTATTGTGCCCCCTCACTGAGATGAACTGTTTAGGTCGGCTTGGGGCATTGTGAGTATGCTGATGTCAGCGCCCCAGTGTCTGGACTCCGACCTGGTTTCGTAGGTTTCTGCATGGCCAATACCCATCCTTTGTTCTGGCCGTAGCTTTGCAGAAACCTAGAGACTGGGTTGCAAGGTTTTTTACCTTTTGTGGCTGGTCACGAGGTCCTGCAGCCATTTTAGGACCCACAGATTGTGACATACTTTGGTAAACTGACTGCAGCCTTTCTCCGCTATCAGCCCCAGTCTCCCGTTTAAAATGTCCAAACTGCAGCTCTTTGGTTTTGTGTTGATTTCAGAATGAGGGAAAACTTCTCAAATCTTACAGGTGCAAAGTACTCATTTAGTAACTCACCCATTTTCGGTGAATCCATGCATAAATTCTCTTATTTACCTTTGACTGTTCCAATCCCCTCCTTAGTTACCCACTTATTTGTCAACAATGAATAAAATATCTTGGGATTCTCCTTAATCCAACTTGCCATGGAAGTTTTGTTTTCTTCTTATTGTCTACATTTCTCAAGGGCCCAATTTCAGTTTCCTCATCCTTACATATGCTTCTTTTTTTCTTTTTGACTAAACTTGTCATCGAAGGTTCGTGAGCCTTGCCATTCTTGCCTTTCATCCTGTCTCCCCAGCTCATGCCTAATACTGATGTCATTGGCATCTTCTCAACTTAGCACTCTCCTCCAAGGTCCAGATTTATCCTTATCCGTAACTTTCAGAAAACATATGGAGTTGTGTTTACTGTTCCCAATATGCTCCTGCATTGAAACTCCAATCAGCTGGCCAGGCTCATTTCCCAATATAGGGTCCAGTATGGTCCCTTCCCTGGTTGGATCTAAATATTGTCCAGAAACCCTCCTAGATGCACCTACAAAAATTCTGCCCCATCTAAGTTTGTGGCACCAAGGGGAGTTAAGTCCATATTGGAAAAATTAAAGTCACCCACTGCAACTCCTCTGTTGCTTTTACATTTTTCCCATATATCTGTTCCGGGAGTTTTCTTGGACACAATATTCTTCTTCTAGAAAACAATACCTGTGCCACAGTGGCCCAAGGGCGACACAGTGACACAGCTGGTAGAGCTGCTGCCTCACAGTGCCCAGGACCAAAGTTTGATCCTGACCTTGGATGCTGCCAGTGTTAAGTTTGCCTATTCTCCCTGTTCCTACATCCCAAAGACATGCGGGTTTGTAGGTTATTTGGCTTCCGTAAATTGCCCCTGATGTGTAGGAAGTACATGAGAAAGCAGGATAGCATGGAATTAGTGTGTATGGGTGATCAATGATCGGAATGGACATGGAGAGTCAACGAGCCTGTTTCCATGCTGTATCTCTGAACTAAAGCAGAGTAAACCTCCTCCTTCTTGATCACATGTCCCAAGAATATCAATATACCCCTCCCTGATCGCACTATTCTCTCCTTGGTGAATGCAGGTGCAAATTCTGCCTCATCTAAGCTTGTGGCACCACCGGAGACCGAGTCCATATTGGGAAAATTAAAGTCACCCACTACAACTCACCCTCTGCTTTTACATCTTTCCCATATATCTGTTCCAGGGGTTTACTTGGACACTATAACATGACACAGTTGCATCAGTCACTTCTCCAGCTGTGATTTTTGTTTGATATAAAGGGTGTCAGGGGAAAGTTCAGAGCAACTTGCAATGAAACAGGACAGGATTGGTGCGTAAGATTCAAAATGGTGGCGGTTGCAGTAAAAGAACGGTGCTGCTGGGGTCTTTCCTCCCACACCTTCGGCAGCACTCTGTGCTCAAGGTTGATTGCGGGGTGGCACCCTGGGGATCGAAGGCTGAGCAGTGGCCGTGTGAGGCGAGGGACGACATGTTTATGGGTGGATGTCCCCTGGTCAAAGTGTCGGTGGAGTGGGCCACTGGAGGCCCTGCAGCAGCCGGGGGCTCGAGTGGCTCAGGTGCCGCACTAAGAGGCCGAGTGCGTGGATCAGAACCAGCCTGCTGCAGCACGGAGTGGTGGAGTAGGGGTGGAGGACTTTGATAACATCGTCTGGCCAGATCGGCCGCTGCAACTCCAATGCAGTGCCGCCACTAGGACAACTGGCCTTTATGGCCAAGTTCGGACTCAACATTTTAAACAACCTTGGACTTCAATCTTACAAATAGCGCTGGAAATGTGGTGTGCCTTGTGTAATGCCTGTAACAGTGTAATCTACTATTCCTACACTCTTGTACTTAAGTATGTTTGTGTCTTTGTATAGTAAGATTCTTACTCAAGTGTACGTACCTAGTTACATGTGACAATAAAGTACCATTTAACCACTGGATCAGTAAACATTGAGGTGAGCTGCATTCTGAGTTGGAGACTTAAAGTTAAGAATTAAAGCTGTGCAAACCCATTAGGGCACAGAGGAATGGTCAGTGCATTGTATTTTGTAACATTTTATCTTGCATCATTTTAACTTTCTTGTAAAATTTAATCGCACATTTTATTACGTATTTTATGCCATAATAGTTTTTGATATTTACTTCCAATAAACATTTTAAAGACTAACATCTATAAGTTGAGTACTTTGAGAGTGTTGGCTGGTTTTACCGCCCAGACCGCACTGAGCCTGCACTCCCTGGAATTTAGAAGGATGTGGGGGGGACCTGATTGAAACATCGAATAGTGAAAGGCTTGGATAGAGTAGATGTGGAGAGGATGTTTCCACTAGTGAGAGAGTCTAGGAACAGAGGTCGTAGCCTCAGAATAAAAGGACGTCCATTTAGGAAGATGAGGAGGAATTTCTTTACTCAAAGGGTGGTGAATCCATGGAATTCTTTGCCATAGAAGGCTGTGGAGGCCAGGTCGATGAATATTTTTAAGGTGGAGGTAGATAGACTCTTGATTAGTACGAGTGACAGGCTTATGAGGATAAGGCAGGAGAATGGGGTTGAGAGGGAGCCATGATTGAATGGCAGTTGATCAGCCATGATTGAATGGCAGAGTGGGCTTGATGGGCTGAATAGCCTCATTCAGCTATCACTCATGAACAGATGGGATTAATCCAGACACAATGGAAAGAAAAAGCTCCCCTTACCAGTAATCCTGACTGTACTCACCCAGAACAGCTGGCTGCCACCAGGAAGAGGAGCAGGAGGAATGGCAGACCCATGTCACGGCGGAGACAGTTGTAGGCTATTGTAGCTGTAATGCACAGTGGGATGCTCAGGCTTTATACATCCCCAGGCTGCAGGCTCATGAGATCAGATGGGGCTGTGGTCACACAGGCTTCCTATACGACATGTTCCAACCACAAGTTCTTGCAACTACCAGAGGTACACTCCCTGCTCTTACCACAGGCACCAGAGCCTGCAGCAGAATAGGACAATAATGATAAACAGTCAAAATGATCAACATGCCCTAGAATATCAATATACCCCTCCGTGATTGCACTATTCTCTCCTTGGTGAATACAGGTGCAAAGTACTCATTTAGTAACTCACCCATTTTCGGTGAATCCATGCATAAATTCTCTTATTTACCTTTGACTGTTCCAATCCCCTCCTTAGTTACCCACTTATTTGTCAACAATGAATAAAATATCTTGGGATGCTCCTTAATCCAACTTGCCATGGAAGTTTTGTTTTCTTCTTATTGTCTACATTTCTCAAGGGCCCAATTTCAGTTTCCTCATCCTTGCATATGCTTCTTTTTTTCTTTTTGACTAAACTTGTCATCGAAGGTTCGTGAGCCTTGCCATTCTTGCCTTTCATCCTGTCTCCCCAGCTCATGCCTAATACTGATGTCATTGGCATCTTCTCAACTTAGCACTCTCCTCCAAGGTCCAGATTTATCCTTATCCGTAACTTTCAGAAAACATATGGAGTTGTGTTTACTGTTCCCAATATGCTCCTGCATTGAAACTCCAATCAGCTGGCCAGGCTCATTTCCCAATATAGGGTCCAGTATGGTCCCTTCCCTGGTTGGATCTAAATATTGTCCAGAAACCCTCCTAGATGCACCTACAAAAATTCTGCCCCATCTAAGTTTGTGGCACCAAGGGGAGTTAAGTCCATATTGGAAAAATTAAAGTCACCCACTGCAACTCCTCTGTTGCTTTTACATTTTTCCCATATATCTGTTCCGGGAGTTTTCTTGGACACAATATTCTTCTTCTAGAAAACAATACCTGTGCCACAGTGGCCCAAGGGCGACACAGTGACACAGCTGGTAGAGCTGCTGCCTCACAGTGCCCAGGACCAAAGTTTGATCCTGACCTTGGATGCTGCCAGTGTTAAGTTTGCCTATTCTCCCTGTTCCTACATCCCAAAGACATGCGGGTTTATAGGTTATTTGGCTTCCGTAAATTGCCCCTGATGTGTAGGAAGTACATGAGAAAGCAGGATAGCATGGAATTAGTGTGTATGGGTGATCAATGGTCGGAATGGACATGGAGAGCCAAAGAGCCAGTTTCCATGCTGTATCTCTGAACTAAAGCAGAGTAAACCTCCTCCTTCTTGATCACATGTCCCAAGAATATCAATATACCCCTCCCTGATCGCACTATTCTCTCCTTGGTGAATGCAGGTGCAAAGTACTCAGGAGGAATGGCAGACCCATGTCACGGCGGAGACAGTTGTAGGCTATTGTAGCTGTAATGCACAGTGGGATGCTCAGGCTTTATACATCCCCAGGCTGCAGGCTCATGAGATCAGATGGGGCTGTGGTCACACAGGCTTCCTATACGACATGTTCCAACCACAAGTTCTTGCAACTACCAGAGGTACACTCCCTGCTCTTACCACAGGCACCAGAGCCTGCAGCAGAATAGGACAATAATGATAAACAGTCAAAATGATCAACATGCCCTAGAATATCAATATACCCCTCCGTGATTGCACTATTCTCTCCTTGGTGAATACAGGTGCAAAGTACTCATTTAGTAACTCACCCATTTTCGGTGAATCCATGCATAAATTCTCTTATTTACCTTTGACTGTTCCAATCCCCTCCTTAGTTACCCACTTATTTGTCAACAATGAATAAAATATCTTGGGATGCTCCTTAATCCAACTTGCCATGGAAGTTTTGTTTTCTTCTTATTGTCTACATTTCTCAAGGGCCCAATTTCAGTTTCCTCATCCTTACATATGCTTCTTTTTTTCTTTTTGACTAAACTTGTCATCGAAGGTTCGTGAGCCTTGCCATTCTTGCCTTTCATCCTGTGTCCCCAGCTCATGCCTAATACTGATGTCATTGGCATCTTCTCAACTTAGCACTCTCCTCCAAGGTCCAGATTTATCCTTATCCGTAACTTTCAGAAAACATATGGAGTTGTGTTTACTGTTCCCAATATGCTCCTGCATTGAAACTCCAATCAGCTGGCCAGGCTCATTTCTCAATACAGGGTCCAGTATGGTCCCTTCCCTGGTTGGATCTAGATATTGTCAAGAAACCCTCCTAGATGCACCTACAAAAATTCTGCCCCATCTAAGTTTGTGGCACCAAGGGGAGTTAAGTCCATATTGGAAAAATTAAAGTCACCCACAGCAACTCCTCTGTTGCTTTTACATTTTTCCCATATATCTGTTCCGGGAGTTTTCTTGGACACAATATTCTTCTTCTAGAAAACAATACCTGTGCCACAGTGGCCCAAGGGCGATACAGTGACACAGCTGGTAGAACTGCTGCCTCACAGTGCCCAGGACCAAAGTTTGATCCTGACCTTGGATGCTGCCAGTGTTGAGTTTGCCCATTCTCCCTGTTCCTACATCCCAAAGACATGCGGGTTTGTAGGTTATTTGGCTTCCGTAAATTGCCCCTGATGTGTAGGAAGTACATGAGAAAGCAGGATAGCATGGAATTAGTGTGTATGGGTGATCAATGGTCGGAATGGACATGGAGAGCCAACGAGCCTGTTTCCATGCTGTATCTCTGAACTAAAGCAGAGTAAACCTCCTCCTTCTTGATCACATGTCCCTAGAATATCAATATACCCCTCCCTGATCACACTATTCTCTCCTTGGTGAATGCAGGTGCAAAGTACTCAGGAGGAATGGCAGACCCATGTCACGGCGGAGACAGTTGTAGGCTATTGTAGCTGTAATGCACAGTGGGATGCTCAGGCTTTATACATCCCCAGGCTGCAGGCTCATGAGATCAGATGGGGCTGTGGTCACACAGGCTTCCTATACGACATGTTCCAACCACAAGTTCTTGCAACTACCAGAGGTACACTCCCTGCTCTTACCACAGGTACCAGAGCCTGCAGCAGAATAGGACAATAATGATAAACAGTCAAAATGATCAACATGCCCTAGAATATCAATATACCCCTCCGTGATTGCACTATTCTCTCCTTGGTGAATACAGGTGCAAAGTACTCATTTAGTAACTCACCCATTTTCGGGGAATCCATGCATAAATTCTCTTATTTACCTTTGACTGTTCCAATCCCCTCCTTAGTTACCCACTTATTTGTCAACAATGAATAAAATATCTTGGGATTCTCCTTAATCCAACTTGCCATGGAAGTTTTGTTTTCTTCTTATTGTCTACATTTCTCAAGGGCCCAATTTCAGTTTCCTCATCCTTACATATGCTTCTTTTTTTCTTTTTGACTAAACTTGTCATCGAAGGTTCGTGAGCCTTGCCATTCTTGCCTTTCATCCTGTCTCCCCAGCTCATGCCTAATACTGATGTCATTGGCATCTTCTCAACTTAGCACTCTCCTCCAAGGTCCAGATTTATCTTTATCCGTAACTTTCAGAAAACATATGGAGTTGTGTTTACTGTTCCCAATATGCTCCTGCATTGAAACTCCAATCAGCTGGCCAGGCTCATTTCCCAATACAGGGTCCAGTATGGTCCCTTCCCTGGTTGGATCTAGATATTGTCAAGGAACCCTCCTAGATGCACCTACAAAAATTCTGCCCCATCTAAGTTTGTGGCACCAAGGGGAGTTAAGTCCATATTGGAAAAATTAAAGTCACCCACAGCAACTCCTCTGTTGCTTTTACATTTTTCCCATGTATCTGTTCCGGGAGTTTTCTTGGACACAATATTCTTCTTCTAGAAAACAATACCTGTGCCACATTGGCCCAAGGGCGATACAGTGACACAGCTGGTAGAGCTGCTGCCTCACAGTGCCCAGGACCAAAGTTTGATCCTGACCTTGGATGCTGCCAGTGTTGAGTTTGCCTATTCTCCCTGTTCCTACATCCCAAAGACATGCGGGTTTGTAGGTTATTTGGCTTCCGTAAATTGCCCCTGATGTGTAGGAAGTACATGAGAAAGCAGGATAGCATGGAATTAGTGTGTATGGGTGATCAATGGTCGGAATGGACATGGAGAGCCAACGAGCCTGTTTCCATGCTGTATCTCTGAACTAAAGCAGAGTAAACCTCCACCTTCTTGATCACATGTACCTAGAATATCAATATACCCCTCCCTGATCGCACTATTCTCTCCTTGGTGAATGCAGGCGCAAAGTACTCAGGAGGAATGGCAGACCCATGTCACGGCGGAGACAGTTGTAGGCTATTGTAGCTGTAATGCACAGTGGGATGCTCAGGCCTTATACATCCCCAGGCTTCAGGCTCATGAGATCAGATGGGGCTGTGGTCACACAGGCTTCCTATACGACATGTTCCAACCACAAGTTCTTGCAACTACCAGAGGTGCACTCCCTGCTCTTACCACAGGCACCAGAGCCTGCAGCAGAATAGGACAATAATGATAAACAGTCAAAATGATCAACATGCCCTAGAATATCAATATACCCCTCCGTGATTGCACTATTCTCTCCTTGGTGAATACAGGTGCAAAGTACTCATTTAGTAACTCACCCATTTTCGGTGAATCCATGCATAAATTCTCTTATTTACCTTTGACTGTTCCAATCCCCTCCTTAGTTACCCACTTATTTGTCAACAATGAATAAAATATCTTGGGGTTCTCCTTAATCCAACTTGCCATGGAAGTTTTGTTTTCTTCTTATTGTCTACATTTCTCAAGGGCCCAATTTCAGTTTCCTCATCCTTACATATGCTTCTTTTTTTCTTTTTGACTAAACTTGTCATCGAAGGTTCGTGAGCCTTGCCATTCTTGCCTTTCATCCTGTCTCCCCAGCTCATGCCTAATACTGATGTCATTGGCATCTTCTCAACTTAGCACTCTCTTCCAAGGTCCAGATTTATCCTTATCCATAACTTTCAGAAAACATATGGAGTTGTGTTTACTGTTCCCAATATGCTCCTGCATTGAAACTCCAATCAGCTGGCCAGGCTCATTTCCCAATACAGGGTCTAGTATGGTCCCTTCCCTGGTTGGATCTAGATATTGTCAAGAAACCCTCCCAGATGCACCTACAAAAATTCTGCCCCATCTAAGTTTGTGGCACCAAGGGGAGTTAAGTCCATATTGGAAAAATTAAAGTCACCCACTGCAACTCCTCTGTTGCTTTTACATTTTTCCCATATATCTGTTCCGGTAGTTTTCTTGGACACAATATTCTTCTTCTAGAAAACAATACCTGTGCCACAGTGGCCCAAGGGCGATACAGTGACACAGCTGGTAGAGCTGCTGCCTCACAGTGCCCAGGACCAAAGTTTGATCCTGACCTTGGATGCTGCCAGTGTTGAGTTTGCCTATTCTCCCTGTTCCTACATCCCAAAGACATGCGGGTTTGTAGGTTATTTGGCTTCCGTAAATTGCCCCTGATGTGTAGGAAGTACATGAGAAAGCAGGATAGCATGGAATTAGTGTGTATGGGTGATCAATGGTCGGAATGGACATGGAGAGCCAACGAGCCTGTTTCCATGCTGTATCTCTGAACTAAAGCAGAGTAAACCTCCTCCTTCTTGATCACATGTCCCTAGAATATCAATATACCCCTCCCTGATCGCACTATTCTCTCCTTAGTGAATGCAGGTGCAAAGTACTCAGGAGGAATGGCAGACGCATAGAAACATAGACATAGAAAATAGGTGCAGGAGTGGGCCATTCGGCCCTTCGAGCCTGCACCGCCATTCAATATGATCATGGCTGATCATTCAGCTCATTAGCCTGTACCTGCCTTCTCTCCATACCCCTTGATCCCTTTAGCAAAAAGGGCCACATCTAACTCCCTCTTAAATATAGCCAATGAACTGGCCTCAACTACCTTCTGTGGCAGAGAATTCCACAGACTCACCACTCTCTGTGTGAAGAAATGTTTTGTTTTCCCATGTCACGGCGGAGACAGTTGTAGGCTATTGTAGCTGTAATGCACAGTGGGATGCTCAGGCTTTATACATCCCCAGGCTTCAGGCTCATGAGATCAGATGGGGCTGTGGTCACACAGGCTTCCTATACGACATGTTCCAACCACAAGTTCTTGCAACTACCAGAGGTACACTCCCTGCTCTTACCACAGGCACCAGAGCCTGCAGCAGAATAGGACAATAATGATAAACAGTCAAAATGATCAACATGCCCTAGAATATCAATATACCCCTCCGTGATTGCACTATTCTCTCCTTGGTGAATACAGGTGCAAAGTACTCATTTAGTAACTCACCCGTTTTCGGTGAATCCATGCATAAATTCTCTTATTTACCTTTGACTGTTCCAATCCCCTCCTTAGTTACCCACTTATTTGTCAACAATGAATACAATATCTTGGGATTCTCCTTAATCCAACTTGCCATGGAAGTTTTGTTTTCTTCTTATTGTCTACATTTCTCAAGGGCCCAATTTCAGTTTCCTCATCCTTACATATGCTTCTTTTTTTCTTTTTGACTAAACTTGTCATCGAAGGTTCGTGAGCCTTGCCATTCTTGCCTTTCATCCTGTCTCCCCAGCTCATGCCTAATACTGATGTCATTGGCATCTTCTCAACTTAGCACTCTCCTCCAAGGTCCAGATTTATCCTTATCCGTAACTTTCAGAAAACATATGGAGTTGTGTTTACTGTTCCCAATATGCTCCTGCATTGAAACTCCAATCAGCTGGCCAGGCTCATTTCCCAATACAGGGTCCAGTATGGTCCCTTCCCTGGTTGGATCTAGATATTGTCAAGAAACCCTCCTAGATGCACCTACAAAAATTCTGCCTCATCTAAGCTTGTGGCACCACCGGAGACCGAGTCCATATTGGGAAAATTAAAGTCACCCACTACAACTCACCCTCTGCTTTTACATCTTTCCCATATATCTGTTCCAGGGGTTTACTTGGACACTATAACATGACACAGTTGCATCAGTCACTTCTCCAGCTGTGATTTTTGTTTGATATAAAGGGTGTCAGGGGAAAGTTCGCACATACAGGACTTCTCAGCTAGCCTGGAGGGGGCTACAATTTTTTCTAAGATTGATTTGGTGCGAGGATATCATCAGATCCCGGTCCACCCGCCGGAAATTCCAAAGACGGCTACCATTACTCCGTTCGGATTGTTTGAGTGGTTGCGCATGCCTTTCGGCCTTAAAAACGCAGCTCAGGCATTCCAGCGTCTGATGGACCGTGTGGGTCGAGGTTTGCCGTTCGTGTTTATTTATCTCGATGACATTTTTATTGCCAGCCGTTCGGTCCAGGAGCACTTAGTCCACCTCCGCACTATATTCCAGAGGCTGCAGGACCACGGCCTGATTCTCCATCCGTCCAAATGCCAATTCGGCCTGTCGGTGGTAGATTTTTTGGGTCACCGGGTTACATCGGCCGGAGCCACCCCTTTGCCAGCTAAGGTGGAGGCGGTCCGCTCTTTTCCACGCCCTACTACCATCAAGGGTTTGCAGGAATTCGTAGGCATGGTGAAATTTTACCACCGGTTCGTGCCTGCAGCAGCTCGGGTCATGCGCCCCCTTTTTCTATGCCTCGCGGGTAACCCCGCAGAGTTGTTATGGTCCGCATCTGCAGAGACGGCTTTTGTCGCGGTCAAACAGGCCTTCGCCAACGCCACCATGCTGGTGCACCCGCGCTCCTCCGCCCCCACGGCGCTGACGGTGGACGCCTCGGACGTGGCGGTGGGTGGGGTTTTGGAGCAGCAGGTCGAAGGTCAATGGCAGCCCCTGGTGTTTTTCAGCCGGCAGCTCTCGCGAGCCGATCTCAAATATAGTGCGTTTGATAGGGAGCTCCTGGCCCTCTATTTAGCAGTCCGCCACTTCCGTTATTTTTTGGAAGGCCGTTCTTTTGTGGCCTACACGCATCACAAACCTCTAACATTCGCTTTTGCTAAGGTTTCTGACCCATGGTCGGCTCGCCAGCAGCGGCACCTCACCCTGATTTCGGAGTTTACCACCGATGTCCCTCATATTGCGGGTAGGCTTAATACTTTTGCTGATGCCCTGTCCCAGCCGGCCATTCCCTCCGTAGCCGCGGTAGGTGGACAGGTGGATTTCCAGGAGCTAGCGGAGGCTCAGCGCCTGGAAGGAACTGCCGCGGTGTACGCCTCCACAGCCTCGGGACTGCGTCTGGAGCATGTGGCGTGTGGCCCAACAGGTACCAAGTTGTGGTGTGACGTTTCCCTTCCACGCCCTCGCCTGGTGGTGCCTGCCGCCCTGCGGCGTAAGGTTTTTGAGGTCATTCACGGCCTGGCACATCCGTCCATCAGGGCGACTTCGGCCATGGTGGCCGCCCGGTTTGTCTGGCACGGCCTGCGGAAGCAGGTGGTAGCCTGGGCATGTGCCTGTATTCCGTGCCAAACCTCCAAAGTTCATCGCCATGTCCAGCCCCATACCAGAGTTTTGAGGTTCCCCCAGTCCGTTTTTTCCACATCCACGTGGATTTGGTGGGTCCATTGCCTTATTCCAGGGGTTATCCTCATCTGCTGACGGTGGTGGATCGGTTTACACGTTGGCCGGAGGCGCTCCTATTGACGGACACCTCGGCGGCCTCCTGTGCACGGGCCCTGGCGTTGCATTGGGTGGCCCGTTTCGGCGTCCCGGCTATCATCACCACAGATCGGGGAGCCCAGTTCACCTCCTCCCTCTGGGCCGCGCTGGCACAGTTGTATGGGTCTCGTTTACAGCAGACCACCGCCTACCATCCCCAATCCAACGGGATGGTTGAGCGCTTCCATCGGCAGCTGAAGGCGTCCCTCTGTGCCCGACTGACCGGCCACGATTGGGCTGACCAGCTGCCTTGGGTCCTCCTCGGCATTCGTACGGCCCCGAAGGCTGAGCTAGGCACATCCTCGGCCGAGCTCGTCTACGGTTCGCCCCTGCGGGTACGAGGTGACATCCTCCCTTCCAGCCCCCGCTTTGCCACCACCCGTTACGTCGGTGTTGGGTTCCCTCCGGGCACGGGTAGGTTCTCTGGCTCCAGTTCCGACCTCCTGGCACGGAAGCATGGCGGTCCACGTCCCGTCGGACTTGCGGGACTGTGATTTCGTGTTCCTGCGGAAAGATTCCCACCGCCCCCCTCTTCAGCCGATTTATCAGGGCCCGTTTCAGGTACTGAAGAGAGGGGCTGTCACTTTTACCTTACAGGTGGGTAATCGCCAGGAACTCGTTTCCGTATCCCGGCTCAAGCCGGCCCATTTGGACCAGGACCTCCCGGTGTCGGTGGCTCAACCTCCGCGCCAGGGCCGGCCTATGGCCGCCCCCCTGCTGCCGCCAGCGGTGCCTTGGTTGCCACCCCTCAGCCCCCCGCCGCCTATGGTTGGGCCCGGGCCCCCGTTCCCGATCAAGCGCTCTCCGTCGCCTACGCCCTCCACTTCCGTGGCCCCTCCATCGCCTCCGGCGGCGGCGACCTCACCGCCTCCCGTCACATTGGCGGTATCGGGTTCCCCCCTCCGTACGCGTTCCAGGAGGGAGGTCCGGGCACCCGTGAGGTACGGTTTCGAGGGTTCTGGGGGCGGGGGGGGTCATGTAGGGACATACGGATTAGCGGGGGGGTCTCGAACCCTCGGTTGGGCTAACGAGGCACGAGATGCGGGAGCGCGAGGTATAGTTGTGTCACTGGCAGCATCCAAGGTCAGGATCAAACTTTGGTCCTGGGCACTGTGAGGCAGCAGCACTACCAGCTGTGTCACTGTATCACCCTTGGGCCACTGTGGCACAGGTATTGTTTTCTAGAAGAATAATATAGTGGATAACTCCCCTGCGCCTAATGGGATCTATCCCAGATCATTGAAAATACAAGAGTGGAGACTGCTGGGGCCTTGACAAAGATCTTTGTATCCTCTTTAGCCACATGCAAGATCCCAAAGTTCTGCAGGTACCCCATTGCAATTCCTTCATTTGAGGCAGGAAATAGAGACAAAACAGGTCATTCATAGGATGGTGAGGCTGTGGTAGAAAAATTGGTGGAGAAGATTTTTAGGGATAGAATCCTAATCTATCCATAATAAGTCTTTTAAGGGATAGTCATCATGACTTTGGGAGGGGGAGATGATATCTTAAAAAATTGGTTGAGTTTTTTGAGGAGGTGACAAAGATGATTGAACGTAGGGCAATGGGTGTTGAATAAATGGATTTTAGTAAAGTTTTCAACACAGGCCTTCATGGTAGGCTGATGTAAAGGCTAAAGTACATGAGATCCACAGAGACTTGATAGATTGAATTCAAAGTTGATGTGCACAATGTGAGAGGGACCCCTCCTTCAGATGCCGCTCCTGTCCCTCTCATTGGCTGACAGGCCAGGAGAGGCAATTCTCAGCATCATTGGTAACAGCGGGGGGCAATTAGCTTATATTGGTTTGGTCACCAGAACCTTTTCAGCCTGTTCCCTATAAACCTAGGCATTCTAGTGAAAAGGAGAGTGTGGGAAAGGGAAAGGCAAGGGGCAAGGGGCAAGGGGCAAGGGGCAAGGGGCAAGGGGCAAGGGGCAAGGGGCAAGGCGCAAGGCGCAAGGCGCAAGGCGCAAGGCGCAAGGCGCAAGGCGCAAGGCGCAAGGCGCAGGGCTCCCTGTTGGCTGTGTTCCCCTGTCACACGTCCGAGGAAGACTGAGTTACTGGGACAAAACTGAGACTGCCAGTACCATTGTGTGGTCAAGACTGGGCTGTCAGGAAAAAATCCGAGACAGCCAGCACTTCCACTGAGACTAAGGCCAAGTGGCCGGGGCAAGCCTGAGGTGCCAGTGCCTCGTCCTGTCCTAACAAGGGATTGCGCCCATGCATATGCAAAGACTGAGCTGGTCTGGCAGCATCTCCGGAGAAACGTCTAGGTGACGTATCGGGTCGAAATCCTTCTTTGGACTGACACTCTCACTCAGCCTGAAATATCATCTATTCCTTTTCTCCAGAGATGCTGCCTAATTGGTGCAGTTATGGATAGTGAGGAGGCTTGTCGAATGATTCAGCAGGATATAGATAGGTTGAAAATATGTGCAGAGAAACGACTGATGGAGTTTAATCTGGACACACTGCAGCCATGGTGTATCACTGTGGAGGGTGTGAATAGACTGGGTGCTCATTAAATGCGTTATTCGCCTTGGTCATCTAGACATGAGTCAAGCATTCCGAGTGTCATTGGAAGTGCACACATCTAGGAATGTGGAGAGTATTCATTATTGTCTTGATATTCATTATAGACCATGGATTGAACAATGTAAGACCTGATTTGGATTCATAATCCAAGTAGCCCCAGAAACACCTTCACATTATAAACTTGGAGAATGCAGCATTTACATTGATTAAGCCTAGATGAATGGGAGGGTGGTGAGTGGATTGGAAGCAAGTGAGGAAACGTCCAAGTTCAGAAAGTGTGGGGCTGAGGGGAATGTGGATGGTGTTTTGATCTGCTGCCTTTGGTCACTTTTCACTGCTTTTCACTGTACCTCGATACATGTGACAATAAACTAAACTGAACCGAGCTCTGTCTACCTAGATGACTGGATTGGTGTACTCAGATGGAATGTAAACATTTCATGACCCCTGCTGCCACTTTGACTCTGCTCCCACCTAGACCACTCTGACTCTTTCCCTCCCTTTGACATCTCTACCCCCATCTCTGGAGTTACCAGGTGAGTGTGTGTTTTGGTGGTTTATATGCAGTAGGTGAATGGGGGCTGTACCGCCAATTACTATTTGCTCTATCAGCACTTCCTCGTGTGGCCAGTTCACAGATCCGTTAATGAAAACACTTTTGTTTTATAGCAAATCTAACTTGGGAGATCCTACCGTTAATGTTCTGGCACTTAAGTGGTGAAAAATGTCTGTAAGGTAAATGGAATTATTTGTGTGCCAGTCTGAGTGCTTTGATTGTGAGAGCATGCAAATAGTGTCATTATCACAGAAGCTGCTTTAGAGATCATATTGCCGTACTAATAATTAGAATCTGGATGGCATGACTGGTAGGTTTATGGATGTACCTGCTCCCAGTCAACTTTTGCCAGGTCCTGTTTCATGACATTCATATCATCCTTCCCCACTTCAGATTCTTAATTTCTAATCCTTGTACCTTTCCTTATCTACCTTGAAACGCACGTTTGGAACAATAAGGTTGAGAGAAGATTGGTGGTATAGTGGACAATGAAGAGGCTTGTCTCAGGTTACAACTGATTTGGATGAGAGTGTACAAGCCTTGATTAGTAAGTTTGTAGATGACAATAAAGTAGGTGGTATCGCAGAT
The DNA here is from genome assembly GCF_053455715.1 of Rhinoraja longicauda. NCBI lineage: Eukaryota > Metazoa > Chordata > Chondrichthyes > Rajiformes > Arhynchobatidae > Rhinoraja > Rhinoraja longicauda. The sequence continues at coordinate 37,400 of NW_027601955.1, read as the reverse complement.
TGCAAAGAGGGTTATCAAAAATTACAGCAGGGTCTTGATCTGCTGGGCAAGTGGGCCGAGGAGAGGCAAATGGAGTTTTATGCAGATAAGTGCAAGATGTTAAATTTTGTAAAGTCAAACCAAAGTAGAACCTTCGCAGTGAATGGCAGGGGCCTGTGGAGTGTTGTAGAGCAGAGGGATCGGGCGGTGGTGCGGGAGTAGAGTTGCTGCCTTACAGCGCCAGAGACCCACCTTTGATCCTGACTACAGGTATTTGTCAGTACAGAGTTTGTAAGTTCTCCCCGTGACCTGTGTGGGTTTTCTCTAGGATCTCCGGTTTCCTTCCACACCCCAAAGACATACAGGTTTGTTGGATAATTGGCGGGGTATAATTGTAATTTGTCCCTAGTGTGTATAGATTAGTGTTAATGTGTGGGGATTGCTCATCTGTGCACTCAGTGGGCCGAGGGGCCTGTTTCCACGTTGTATCTCTAAACTAAACTAAAAACTAAGCAGTGAAAGTGCTAGTGTAAAGTGTAGTTCCCTGAAAGTGGCATCACGGGTGGTTTGGGTATTAAAGAGGAGTTTTAGTGTATTGGCTTTCATCAGTCATAGGGAATGGATATGGTGAATGTACAGTTTTTTACCCAGGATAGTGGAATTAAGAACCTGAGAGCATAGGCCTAAGGTGAGAGGGGAAAGAATTAATAAGAATTTCTTCACACAAAGGGTGGTAGTTATGGAAAATGAACTGCCAGAGGAGATCGTTGAGGCACGTACAATAATAGCATTTAAAAGACATTTGGGCAGGCACATGGACAGGAAAGGTTTAGTGGGATATGGGCCATACCTAAGGAAATGGGACTAGCTTAGGTGAGGCACCTTGGTCGGCATGGACGAGTTTGATCAATGGGGCTGTTTCCATGATAACTCTTTACGACCGAGCACACACTTTATGCAGGTATGCCAAATAAGACAATCCACTGTTCATTGTTACCAATGGAGTGTGTCGATGTTGAAAGGCTTCAAGAATACTGTACGAGCATCTCTGAAACTTGTTCTGTCACCACCTAATCGTTTGCCCTCAGTCAGCGATCCATAAAACAGCTGCATTCTGACATCAGACCCTCTTGTGACATGTCCTGCTCCTCTGATCAGTGATTCCTTCAGTAACGTGTACATGTTTTTAGTTTCAGAGATATAGAGTGGAATAGGCCCATTGAGTCCGTGCTGAACAGCAATCACCAGTACACTAGTTCTATCCTACACACTAGGGACAATTAACCTACAAACCCACACGTCTTTGGGATGTGGGAGGAAACCAGAGCATCCAGAGGAAACACACGCAGTCACAGCAAGAACGTGCAAACTCCATATAGACAGCACCCGTAGTCAGGATCAAACCCGGGTCTCTGGCATTGGGAGGCAGCAGCTGTACTACTGCGCCAATGTGCCACCCATGGTGAGGAGGTTTATTTGGGACAGAATGTGTCTATCTGGATTTATGTCTGAAGAGTGATTGGTTACATGGTGATATTGATCTAATAAGATGGGCAGAGCAATGCCAGGTGGAAGTGAGACCATATACATCAAAGGTCTAATAAGGGTAGAACAAGAGGAAAGGTTATGGAGGTTAGGCCAGTGGTCTGCTCTTCCTGTGGGAGTTTGGGAACATTTCTGGTGTGTCTGACTACACCTGCAGGAGGCTGTGTCCAGCTGCAGCTTCCCACTGTGTAGTGCCGTGGAGAATTTGATTTACGGAGAACTTTGTTGACTGAATTTAGCAATTAGTCACACTGCAGGTAGAGAAAGGAAGGAGGTGGATGACCAGGAGGAGCAGTAAGTGCAGGCAGGTCGTGCAGGAGTGAGTGCCCTGTGGTCATTCCCCTTGCAGACAGAGTAGGTCTCTCAGAGGAAAGTTGCAGCAGTAGCCAAGGTGTGGCACCACAGTTGGCTGTGATGCACAGCAGGGCAAGGAAACATCTCAGTGAGCTGTGGTGTGGGGAAGAGATGGACTTCCCCTTGGCTCAGAGCGAGATCCCAGGATGGTTTGTTGCCTCTCACGTGTCAAGGACAGGGATGTCTTGGATTGGATCCGGGACATTGTGAAAGGGGAGAGAAAACAGCTGAGATTGTTGTACACAATGGTACTGACAACCTAGGCAGAACGAGAGGTGAGATCCGACAGGGTGAACTTAGAGAGTTTGGTAGAAGTTTACAAAGCAGAACTTCCAGAGTGTAATCTCAAAATTCCTCTCAGTGCCATATGCCAATGATGGTAACAATAGAATAGATGAACGCATGGCTGAAGAACTGGTGCAGAAGGCAGGCCTTTAGCTGATGAGATCACTGGGATAACTTCTGGGCAGGTGTGACCTTTACAAGAGGGACAGGGTGCATCAAAACTGGAAAAGGACTAACATCCTCTCAGGGAGGTTTGAGGAATGGGTAGTAACGGCTTTTGATACCTTCATTAATCAGGGTGTTGAGTAAAGAAGTTGCAATATTGTGTTACAGTTGCACAAGACTTTGAGGCTGCATTTGGAGTATTGTGTTCAGTTTTGGTCACTCTGCAATAGGAAGGATGTCATTAAGCTGTAAAGAGCACAGAGAAGCTAGAAGAGGATGTTGCCAGGACTTGTGAGCCTGTGCTACAGAGAGAGGTTGTGTAGGTGAGAACGTTATTCTTTGGAGTGCAGGAAGATGAGCAATGATCTTATAAAGGAGTATAGGGTCTTGAGGGGAATAGATAGGGTATTTTACCGAACGTGGGGGAATCAAGAACAAGAAGACTTAGGTTAAAGGTGAGTGGGGCAAGATTTGATTGGAACCTGAGGGTCAATTTCTTCACACAGAAGGTGGTGGCAACATAGATTACAGCCACCTGCTCCACGACCCTTGCCTCCTTTAACAACCTGGGATTATCCCTTCCAGTGCAAGTGACTTGTTAGTGTTACCTCCTCCTCCTCCTCATCAGTTACCCCCACCCCCTCTCCCAGATCTGCATCACTCCGCTTCTGGCAGCTCCCATTTCCTGATAACGGGTGATACAATGCCCTCAGCCATGTTCCAGCTGTGCCTCTACCTTGATGCAGATCACTCCGTTATACCCTGATCTCCTCACTCCGCTCATCCCATTTACAGGCCTTTGGAAGGCTCTGTTCCTAGGGACTAAGTAGTGGGGGGGAGGGGTTAACAAATTGTGAATATGAAGATGAGGTAAAAGGGAATACAGGAGATATTGCAAAAGACTCTCGGAAGAATGGGAACAGAAGTTCTAGAGGGGAAAAGAAATTAAGGGCAGGGCCAATTGTGAACGATGTGAGAGGGGAGGTAAATACAGAAGTTAAAGTGTTGTACTTAAATGCGCGTAGTATAAAAAATAAAGTGGATGAGCTTGAGGCTCAGTTAGTCATGGGCAAGTATGATGTTGTAGGGATCACTGAGACATGGCTACAAGAGGACCAGGGCTGGGAACTGAATATTCAGGGGTATACAACGTATAGAAAAGACAGACAGGTGGGCAGAGGGGGTGGGGTTGCTCTGATGGTAAGGAATGATATTCATTCCCTTGCAAGGGGTGACATAGAATCAGGAGATGTTGAATCAGTATGGATAGAAATGAGAAATTGTAAGGGTAAAAAGACCCTAATGGGAGTTATCTATAGGCCCCCAAACAGTAGCCTCGACATAGGGTGCAAGTTGAATCAGGAGATAAAATTGGCGTGTCAAAAATGTAATGCTACAGTGGTTATGGGAGATTTCAACATGCAGGTAGACTGGGAAAATCAGGTTGGAAATGGACCCCAGGAAAGAGAGTTTGTAGAGTGCCTTCGAGATGGATTCTTAGAACAGCTTGTACTGGAGCCTACCAGGGAGAAGGCAATTCTGGATTTAGTGTTGTGTAATGATCCTGATCTGATAAGGGGACTAGAGGTAAAAGAACCATTAGGATGCAGTGATCACAACATGATAAGTTTTACTCTGCAAATGGAAAGGCAGAAGGGAAAATCGGAAGTGTCGGTATTACAGTATAGCAAAGGGGATTACAGAGGCATGAGGCAGGAGCTGGCCAAAATTGATTGGAATGAGGCCCGAGCAGGGAAGACGGTAGAACAGCAATGGCAGGTATTCCTGGGAATAATGCAGAGGTTGCAGGATCAATTTATTCCAAAGAGGTGGAAAGACTCTAAGGGGAGTAAGAGACACCTGTGGCTGACAAGGGAAGTCAGGGACAGCATAAAAATTAAGGAGAGGAAGTATAACATAGCAAAGAAGAGTGGGAAGACAGAGGATTGGGACTCTTTTAAAGAGCAACAAAAGTTAACTAAAAAGGCAATACGGGGAGAAAAGATGAGGTACGAGGGTAAACTAGCCAATAATATAAAGGAGGATAGCAAAAGTTTTTTTAGGTACGTGAAGAGGAAAAAAATAGTCAAGGCAAATGTGGGTCGCTTGAAGACAGAAGCAGGGGAATTTATTATGGGGAACAAAGAAATGGCAGACGAGTTAAACCGTTACTTTGGATCTGTCTTCACTGAGGAAGATACACACAATCTCCCAAATGTTCTAGGGGCCGGAGAACCTAGGGTGATGGAGGAACTGAAGGAAATCCACATTAGGCAGGAAATGGTGTTGGGTAGACTGATGGGACTGAAGGCTGATAAATCCCCAGGGCCTGATGGTCTGCATCCCAGAGTACTTAAGGAGGTGGCTCTAGAAATAGTGGAAGCATTGGAGATCATTTTTCAATGTTCTATAGATTCAGGATCAGTTCCTGTGGATTGGAGGATAGCAAATGTTATCCCACTTTTTAAGAAAGGAGGGAGAGAGAAAACGGGTAATTATAGACCAGTTAGTCTGACATCAGTGGTGGGGAAGATGCTGGAGTCAATTATAAAAGACGAAATTGCTGAGCATTTGGATAGCAGTAACAGGATCATTCCGAGTCAGCATGGATTTACGAAGGGGAAATCATGCTTGACAAATCTACTGGAATTTTTTGAGGATGTAACTAGGAAAATTGACAAGGGAGAGTCAGTGGATGTGGTGTACCTCGACTTTCAGAAAGCCTTCGACAAGGTCCCACATAGGAGATTAGTGGGCAAAATTAGGGCACATGGTATTGGGGGTAGGGTACTGACATGGATAGAAAATTGGTTGACAGACAGAAAGCAAAGAGTGGGGATAAATGGGTCCCTTTCGGAATGGCAGGCAGTGACCAGTGGGGTACCGCAAGGTTCGGTGCTGGGACCCCAGCTATTCACGATATACATTAATGACTTAGACGAAGGGATTAAAAGTACCATTAGCAAATTTGCAGATGATACTAAGTTGGGGGGTAGTGTGAATTGTGAGGAAGATGCAATAAGGCTGCAGGGTGACTTGGACAGGTTGTGTGAGTGGGCGGATACATGGCAGATGCAGTTTAATGTAGATAAGTGTGAGGTTATTCACTTTGGAAGTAAGAATAGAAAGGCAGATTATTATCTGAATGGTGTCAAGTTAGGAGGAGGGGGAGTTCAACGAGATCTGGGTGTCCTAGTGCATCAGTCAATGAAAGGAAGCATGCAGGTTCAGCAGGCAGTGAAGAAAGCCAATGGAATGTTGGCCTTCGTAACAAGAGGAGTTGAGTATAGGAGCAAAGAGGTCCTTCTACAGTTGTACCGGGCCCTGGTGAGACCGCACCTGGAGTACTGTGTGCAGTTTTGGTCTCCAAATTTGAGGAAGGATATTCTTGCTATGGAGGGCGTGCAGCGTAGGTTCACTAGGTTAATTCCCGGAATGGCGGGACTGTCGTATGTTGAAAGGCTGGAGCGATTGGGCTTGTATACACTGGAATTTAGAAGGATGAGGGGGGATCTTATTGAAACATATAAGATAATTAGGGGATTGGACACATTAGAGGCAGATAACATGTTCCCAATGTTGGGGGAGTCCAGAACAAGGGGCCACAGTTTGAGAATAAGGGGTAGGCCATTTAGAACGGAGATGAGGAAGAACTTTTTCAGTCAGAGGGTGGTGAAGGTGTGGAATTCTCTGCCTCAGAAGGCAGTGGAGGCCAGTTCGTTAGATGCTTTCAAGAGAGAGCTGGATAGAGCTCTTAAGGATAGCGGAGTGAGGGGGTATGGGGAGAAGGCAGGAACGGGGTACTGATTGAGAGTGATCAGCCATGATCGCATTGAATGGCGGTGCTGGCTCGAAGGGCTGAGTGGCCTACTCCTGCACCTATTGTCTATTGTCTATTGTCTATTGTTCCACTTTCCCTTGAAAAGCCTCTCTCCTTTTGTACTCACTGCCTCTCCCATCTCACCACATTCAGGTGGGTTTCCATTGAAGTCTCACCTTCCTCATGCTCACTCCTTCCTTCACTCCCTCCTGGGTGATCCAGGGAGCACCAGAGTTCCTTTACTTTTCCCTGGTGTGGGAATACTCCTCGTCTGTACATAAAACATCTCCCATTCTTCAGTGACAGTGCCAGCTGCCACAACATCAACACTGGTGATACATGAGGACTGGGGAGAGCGGTCCATATCGCTATCTACTAACACAAAGCACATTATCTATGCTTGCGTAAGGAAACACGAGTTGAAAAGTATTCTGTCCATTTATTTTTTTCTCCAAATAAAATTTGGCAATCTCTAATTTTCTTTGGTATCCCAGATCTTTAAAACTTGTGATTTTTTGTCCACTGAAGAAATGGCAGGCGGGTTGGTGCAGTGTATTTCCTGCAGGTTATGGGCGGTCAAGGATGCCTATGGAGCTTCTGGAGACTACACCTGCAGGAATTGTGTCCAGGTGCAGCTCCTGAGTGAACGTGTTGGGGAACTGGAGAAGCAGCTGGATGACTTTAGGGCCATCCTGGAAAATGAGAGTTTCCTGGACAAGTGAGGTTGTTACGCCAGTGATTCAGGAGGAGAGCAGGTGGGTGACTGGGAGAAAAGGGAGTAAACGTGGAGAGCAGGCGACCCCGGTGGCTGTGCCGAATGAAAACAGGTATGCCCCCTTAGGAGTTGTCGGAGCAGAAGACGCTTCCAGTCCAAGCGGTGAACAGGTCGGTGGCTCCAATCCTGGCAAGGAGACTCGACTGGGGAGACCGACGTCAGGCAGAGCCATAGTAGTGGGTGACTCCATTGTCCGAAGTGTGGGCAGGAGATTCTGTAGCGGCAGGCGGGACTTCAGGATGGTCTGTTACCTCCCTGGTGCCAGGGTTAAAGATGTCACAGACCGACTTCAGAACATCCTCAAGAGGAAGGGTGAACAGCCAGAAGTGGTTGTGCACGTGGGCATGAACGACGTCGGGAAGAAGAGGAAGTTCTGCAAAGTGAATTCCAGCCCAAGCGAGTTTGTGCATGGCCTCAAGGACATCCCCTCTCTTCAGTCTATAGTAGTTGGCATCCGTCCATCGGCGAGAGGCGACGGTGAAGCTTTGATGCTGTCTTGTTTGGAGAAGGGAATGTTTAATCAATAGTCTATAATACCATTTTCCTCTGCCCCCCATCTCCTGTTTTCCATCCTTGCCTTTTCTGTCCACCATATCTTTGAATATTAAGAGGTCTGTTCTGCCGAGAATGAGCCATGTGATCAGCAGCACATCATAATCACACATGGCTCTTTGTACCTGCAGCTCACCAATCTTACTCATCACATTCTGTGTATATTGTGGACACCAGATTGTGTCTCTCAATTTGCTCCTATCCAACAATTCCTTCTCTGTCATCATCCAACACTCACACCCTCTGTTCCCCTTATTTATTTTTGCTGTTATTGTCTGGTATGCCCATACCCTGCTGATCTTGATTCAACTGTCATGACTTGGGCATTGTCCCAATCCTATTAACTTGTGACCCGTCCATCTCATGCAGGTTTCATCTGCCTCTGAATCTGAATGTACCTGCATGCATCATGGATGTTACCAGTCTACCACCTTCTCTTCATATTCTGTTCTCCCTGAAGCCTGGCCGTGCCAGCAGCCCAGAGATTGCCACCTGTCCACCTCTGGCAACATTGACAGACTTCCATTGCTGCCTTCTCCACATTGGTACCAATGTGTATCGCTTGTTCTGGGTCCCACTTTCCTCTGCACCCTCTCACTCATATCCTGAGAAGCAGAGAAACATCCACCTGGAGAGAAGCAACCAATCCCACAGTCACTTTGACCCATCCACCTGTCTCTTCCACCCCTCCCTTTGTTCACTCACCCCTCTGTCCTTTTGCCAAACCCTCCCATTGCCTGCCCACTCTCTGCCTGACAATGACCCCAATGATCTATCTTTTTTTTAAACTTTTTCATCCATTCTGTTTCAGTGATGGGTTTTCTTTGTTCTTTCTCCAGGTGAATCACTGGACCGGCAAAGGATGTAAATTTGAGTGGTGGACCATCCATGGCTGGTGGTAAGTCTCGTTACTCAGATGGGTTCTAGTGAGAGATGGGAGTTGTCAGGGAGAGCTGACAGGGGGGTCTCCAGTGGTAGTGTCGGGCTGTGGTGCTGGGCTGTGGTCTCCACTGAGCCCAGGCACTGGGCACCAGCGCCAGAACAACAGCTGGTTCTGCAGCTGCACGGCTGCATTCTGAGCAAAGGTCTTCAGCTCCACCTCAAATGGCCGCCCCTGAATCTGACACAACCCTGTCAGTCCCCCGCACAATTTAGACAATTCATGAAGATCACCTCTCATTCCAAAATCTCCAGTGAGCTTCGGCCCAACCTGCTCAATCTCTCATACAGCACCCCATCCCAGGACTCAACCTTTCACCATTCACCCAACTGCTCCAGAACAAGGGGCCACAGTTTAAGAATAAGGGGTAGGCCATTTAGAACGGAGATGAGGAAGAACTTTTTCAGTCAGAGAGTGGTGAAGGTGTGGAATTCTCTGCCTCAGAAGGCAGTGGAGGCCAGTTCGTTGGATGCTTTCAAGAGAGAGCTGGATAGAGCTCTTAAGGATAGCGGAGTGAGGGGGTATGGGGAGAAGGCAGGAACGGGGTACTGATTGAGAGTGATCAGCCATGATCGCATTGAATGGCGGTGCTGGCTCGAAGGGCTGAATGGCCTCCTCCTGCACCTATTGTCTATTGTCTATTGCTTCCATGGCAGCTATACCTCTCTTTAAATAAAGAGACCAAGAATCTGTTGTGATGTCACTAAAGGTCTGCAGAGACAAAGCCAGACCTCTGTTGGAATAATATATTCAAGACGTGAGTGACAATTCACTTCTTTGTTCACAATAACGGTGTCAAGCCAGAGACTGCTCTGCTGACTCAGAGCATGCGACCTTTTAATATCATATTTAATAGCAAGAAATGTGGAGTGGGTCACGTATATTTGTTAACATGGTTAACTATTGTGATCCAGAATTCTCCTCTTTCCCTTATCAGCCTTAACATTAAAGATCAAAAGTACAAGGTCAGACATGTTCAACCTATGAGACACTTCACTAAAATAAAGTTCTATTTCCACGGTACGAAGTGCTCATAACAAGACAGAGAGCAGTTCAGTTCTTCCCACAATTCCCACACCTCCTCACTATTACACTTCACACCCGGCAAACCCGGGACGGGGTATATTTGCTGTCATTGCTCCAAGCTGCAGTGTGGGAGCACCGATTCTGCAACGCTGGAGTTACCACGGAGCCCCTGGTCTCTGGCACTGAGACAGAACAGGAAGTGTTGTCCCTGTGAAGAAGTTGTCAGCAAAGTGCAGGAACTCTTCAGCTTGGAGGTAGTAACTCATCCCATCCATTTATCTTCCAGGCCCCCCAAGGGTTGCAATGTGAATATGGATCCGTATAACTACAACAAAATAAAGGTCAGTAGTACTTACGGTTCAAGACCATCGTGGGTTTTGGGTCTGGGGTGACACGCTGGCACACAGGCCTTTGGTCAATTTCTCTAGAGGGTGGGTGGGCTTTTCAAATCACACAGCAGCAGGAAGTGTCCTCAGGTCTGTTCTCTGGGCATTTTACATTGGCCTCAGCTGCAGTATTTGAGATTGTGTACATTAACACACAAACCCATTGAAAACCTTCAGTTTGTAACCCACTCCTAGTATCTGTTATTCAACATGTAAATTACTTCCTACAGACAATGAATGACTTCCCACTCTGTAACTCTGGTATCTGTTATTTCCACACATAAACTATCTGAACTCCTGCCATAGATCCAAGCATGTTACTCCCCCACAGATATCTGATATTAGAATCATGCAGCATGCACAGAGACCTGTCAGCTTATCCATGCCAATCAAGATGTCTACCAAAGCTAGTGAGCTTTGCCTGTTTGGCTCATATCTCTCTAAACCCTTCCTATGCATAAACCTGTACAAATGTCTTTTAAACGTTATAATTCTACCCATCCCTACCAATTTCTGTGGCAGCTTCTTCCTTATACCCAGCACCCTATGTGGGAATAAGTCTCTCCCCTCTCACATTAAAGCTGCGCCCTCTAGTTTTAGACTCCCCTATGCTGGAGTATAGGCTGTGACCATGCGCCTTCTCTATGCTTCCCATGATTTCATAAACCTCCATAAGATCACCCCTCGGCCTCCTTCACTCCAGGGAAAACAGTCCCAGTCTGTTCAGTCTGATCAATCTGAAGAAGGTTCCCAACCCAAAAGGTCTCCTGTCTATTCCCTCTGCAGATGCTGCCTGAATCCAGCATCTTACTCCAGCATTGTTTTTGCTAAAGATTCCGGCGCCTGCAGTTTCTTGTGTCCCCAGCTGATCCAATGTCACCTAATAACTCAAGCCTTCCAATCTTGTAGTATTTCACCTGTGAATATTAGGTGTAGCGGGACAGGAGGCATCTCTGGAGAGAAGGACTGGGTGACATTTCAGGTCGAGACCCTTCAGTCTGAAGAAGTCTTATCCGAAATGTTATCCATTCCTTTTCTCCAGAGATGTTGCCTGTCCCACTGAGTTACTCCAGCATTTTGTGTCTACATTCGATTTAAACCAGCATCTGCAGTTCTTTCCTACACAATATTAGGTTTAGGTTCGGCTTAAGTTTATTGTTGTCACATGTTCCGAGATACAGTGAAAAGCTTTCTTTTGCATGCTTTCCAATCAGATCAGAAAATACTATACATAAATACAATCAAGCCAAACTCGAATGCAATAGATAGAACAAAGGGGAAGATACAGAGTGCTGGAGTAACTGAGAATATGTTTCTCAGCTTTGTAGTGCATTAGTTCCAGAAACAAAGTCCAATGTCTGCAATGCAGTAGAGGTGAATTGGTTTAGTACCCTAGTTAATGGAAGGACCGTTCAGAAGCTTGATAACAGAGGGGAAGAAGCTGTTCTGGAGTCTAGTGTTGCACGCTTTCAAGCTTCTGTACCTTCTGCTGGAAGGGAACAGGGAGAAGGATGACCAGGGTCTGACAAGTCAGTGATTGTGTTGGTTGGGTCACTGGTTGGGTCTAAGTCTGGTCTGTGTTAAACAAAGAAACAAAGTGCTGGAGTAACTCAGTGGGTCTGGCAACATCTCTGAGGAATGTGGATTGGAGACGTTTCAAGTCAGGATACTTCTTCAGACTGATTGTAAGGGGTGGGGGGAAAGAAAGCTGGAGAGAGGAGGGGGATTACAAATTGTGAAGCCATAGGAAGAGATGTAAGAGGAGGGGGAAGGGAGAAATAGGCGTGAGCCAGGTAAGGCGGGGGGGGGGGGGGGTTGTTAGAGGTCACCTAAAATTGGAGAATTCAATGTTCATACTCTTGGGTTGTAAGCTTGGTAAATGTTAAAAACCCCATCTCTCGTGTGTGTAGGATAGTGTTAATGTGCGGGGGTCGCTGGTTGGCGAGGACTTGGGCCAAAGGGGCCGTTTCCGCGCTGAATGTTAATCTGAATCCTATGTTTAAAAAGCTTTGAGTCAAATGCTTAAATAGGACTTGGCAGAGAGGGATACTGTCTTAATGTGGGCAAATGGGATTAGTGTAGTTGGGTAAATTGCATGAACCCAGTATGCCAAAGAGCTCAATTCGATGCTTATAGAGTTGTAGAGTAGTGCAGCACAGAAACGTTTCCTTCAGGTAACCTTGTCTATGCTGATCATGATCCTCATCTGCATGACCCCATTTGACCACATTGGGATCTCATCTCTCTATTCCTTTCCTACCCATGTATCTGGACATTCCTACCCTGGGGAAAGGACTCCAACTATCTATGCTGTCAATGCCCCTCATGATCTTATTATCCTTTATCAACCTCCTTTTCAGGCAACATCCTGGTGAATTTTCTTTTGTCCAACTCCGTGAAGAGTTTGTGCAGGGGGCAGGGATTCGGATTTCAGGATCTTTCGGATCTCTTCCAGAGCAGGGGTGACCTGTATAAAAGGGATGGGTTGCACCTAAACTGGAGGGGGACCAGCATCCTAGCGGGAAGGTTTGCTAATGCTACATGGGAGGCTTTAAACTAGATTGGCAGTGGGGTGGGATCTCGTGCAGGACAGAGGCACAGGAGAGGTTAGAATGGAGGGTGGTGTAGGAAAGGTTGATGGACAGAAGAGGGAAAAACCCGGAGAGTGTGGAAGGAGGGATGGTTTAAACTGCATGTATTTTAATGCAAGGGCTTGATGGGTAAGGCATATGAGCTTAGGACGTGGTTAGGTTCGAACGACTGGGACGTTGTAGCCATGACTGAAACCTGGAAAAGGGAGGGGCAGGACTGGCAGCTCAATGATCCGGGGTACAGAAACTTCAGGAGAGACATGGGTGACGAAAAAAGCAAAGGGGGAGTTGCATTGTTGATTAAGGAGGATGGCACGGCTTGGTTCAGAGGTTAAGTTCAGAGGTAACATTACGGACGGTTCGTCTATTGAAACTATATAGGTGGAGCTGAGGAACAAGAAAGGGATGATCAGGAAAGGGGTGTACTACAAACGTCCAAATAATCAACGGGAATTAGAAGAGCAAATGTGCCAGGAGATTGCAGACAGCTGCAGGTCAAATAAGGTTGTTATTGTAGGGGATTTTAACTTTCCTAATATAGACTGGGAAAATCATAGCATGAAGGGTTCAGATGAGGTTTAAGAAAGCTATGGATCGGGATGGAGAGGGTCCATGTGTTAAAATGCTCAACTGTGGCAAGGCCAACTTTGAGGGTATTAGAGACCCTTCAAGTTGACTGGAGCAGGTTATTTGATGGGGAAAGGAACATCGGCCAAGTGGGATGTTTTTAAAAGTGTACTAAAGAGAGCTCAGGATGTGTACGTCCCCGTTAGAGTGAAAGGCATAGCAGGCAAACAAGGCAGCTTGGCTGATGAGGGAAATTGAGATGTTAGTCAAAAACAAGAAGGATACATGGGACAGGTATAGGCAGCTGGGATCAAGTGCACCCCTGGAGGAGTTTTGGGAACTAAGGAGCAACTAAAAAAAGGAGAACAGAAAGGCTAAAAAGAGGCCAGGAGATAGCTCTGGCGAGTAGCCTCAAGAACAATTCCAAAAGATTTTATAAATAATTAAGGGAGAAAGGGTAACTAGAGAGAGAGTGGGACATCTCAGGAATAAAAACTGTCACCTCTGTGTGGAGCCACAGGAGATGGGCAAGGTCCTCAAATGAGTATTTCTCCTTTGTATTTACTGAGGAGAAAGACAGTAGGGCAGAGGAAATTGGAGCAGTCACTGGAAGTGTCATGAGAGTCATTGTTACCGTCAAGGAAGTACTGAAGGTACTGTCGTGTATGAAGGTAGACAAATCTCCGGGGCCTGATCAGATATATCCGACGACATTCCGGGAAACTAGAGAGGAAATTACGGGAGCCCTGGTTGAAATTTATGAGTCATCCTTAAATACAGGAGAGGTGCCAGATTGGAGGGTGGCAAATGTTGTGCCTCTTTTCAAGAAAGGCTGCAGGGAAAATGCTGGGAACTATAGGCCGGTGAGCTTAACATCTGTAGTTGGTAAGTTGCTGGAGAGTATTCGGAGGGATAGAATATACAGGCATTTGGATGGGCAAGGGCTAATTAGGGATAGTCAGCATGGTTTTGTACGTGGGAGGTCATGTCTCAGAATTCTGTTTGATTTTTTTGAAGACGTGAGCAAAAAGGTTGATGAGGGCAGAGCTGTAGAAGTTGTGTTAATGGACTTCAGTACGGTGTTCGACAAGGTTCCACATGGTAGGCTGCTCTGGAAGATTAGATCTCATGGGATCCAAGGAGAGACAGCTGAAAGGATAGCAAATTAGCTCCATGGAAGGAGGCAGAGGGTGATGGTGGAAGGTGGCTTCTCAGAATGGAGGCCTGTGACGCGTGGTGTGCCTCAGGGTTTGGTGCTGGGCCCATTACTGTTTCCCATCTACATCAATGATTTGGATGAGAACATACAGGGCAAGATTATCAAATTTGCTGATGATACCAAAGTTAGTGGTTTTGCAGATAGTGAAGATGGTTGTGAACAATTGCAGCAGGATCTGGATCGATTGGCAAGGTGGGCGGAGGAGTGGTTGATGGAATTTAATGCAGAGAAGTGTGAGGTGTTGTATTTTGGGACGTCAAACAAGGGTAGAACCTACACAGTAAAATGGTAGGCCTCTGTGTAGTGTTACAGAGCAGAGGGATCGAGGAGTACAGGTGCATGGTTCCTTGAAGGTCACGTCGCAGGTAGATAAGGTAATCAAAAAGGCTTTCGGCACTTTGGCCTTCATCAGTCAGAGTATTGAGTATAGAAGTTGGGAGGTCATGTTACAGTTTTATAAGACGTTGGTGAGACCACATTTAGAATATTGTGTTCAGTTCTGGTCACCATGTTATAGCAAAGATATTGTCAAGCTTGAAAGGGTTTAGAAAAGATTTACAAGGATGTTGCCAGGACTAGAGGGTGTGAGCTATAGGAAGAGGTTGACTAGGCTGGGTCTCTATTCCATGGAGCGTAGGAGGATGAGGGGAGATCTTATAGAGGTAAACAAAATCATGAGAGGAATAGATCGGGTAGATGCACAGAGTCTTTTACCCAGAGTAGGAGAATCAAGGACCAGAGGGCATAGGTTCAAGGTGAAGGGACAAAGATTTAATCGTAATCCGAGTGGTAACCTTTTCACACAGAGGGTGATGAGTGTATGGAACAAGCTACCAGAGGAGGTAGTTGAGGATGGGACTATCCCATTGTTTAAGAAACAGTTGGACAAGTACATGGATAGGACAGGTTTGGAGTATTATGGACCAAGCAAATGGGACTAGGGTAGCTGGGCCACTGCTGGCCGGTATGGACCAACTTGTTTGCAATCCAGCTGCTATTGTGATGTGATGTTCTCTTTCTTGTATTTTCAGTTTTTATTTCACTCTTGTCCTGACACAAACTTAAATTGTTTATTTTCAGGATTTAATGGAAGAGTTGACCGTCGTTTGGCCCGATCTGTCTAGCCATAACGCTCTTTGGTAATGGTTTGTACCTCAGGTGGATAAATCCCCAGGGGTTGACCAAATGTATACTTGCACCTTGTGAAAAGCTCGGGTAGAAATTGTGGAGCCCTTGCACAGATATTACCATCATCTTTAGGCACAGGTGAAGTTCCAGTAGACTGGAGGGTGGCTAATGTACAGTTATTTAAGGGCACCAAGGACAAGCCAGGGCACCACTGGTGAGACCGCATCAGTAGTGGGTACGTAACTGCAGGTGATTCTGAGGGACATCATTTACCAGCAGTTGATAGATAAAGACTGATCAGGGATAATCATAGGAAATCATATCTCACAAAGCAGACAGTTTTTTAAAGAGGTGACCAAGAGGATTGATTGAGGTTAAAGATCGTTGTCTATGTGGACATTAGCTGGGCCATGACAAGGTCATAAGTGATTGGAGCAGAATTAGGCCATTCGGTCATTCCACAATAGTGACCCAGCATCGATCCCTGTGGCACACCACTGGTTTCTGATCTCCAATCTGAATAACAACTCTTTACTATACCCTCTGGCTCTTGCCATCAAACCAATTTTCTCACCAATTGGCTAGTTTGCCGTGGATCCCATGTGATCTAACCTTCCAGCCGAGCTTACAATGCGATACCTTGTCAAAGGCCTTGCTGAATTTAGCAGGCCACACTGCCCTCATCAATCCTCTTCTAACTTCTAAATGTTGTGAGAGTCACTGCTTCCACTGCCTCGAGCAGTGTGTTTCAGATTCCAACTACCCTCTCTTGAAAAAGTTATTTTCAGATCTCTAAATCTTTTCCCACTTCTCCTAAAAGTGAGCCATCTAGTTTCCTACTATCTGCTCTGTCTCTTACTCTCATACCTTTGTGCATGTCCACCGGGTCCCCTTCAGCCTCCTCAACTCCCGGGAAAGCTAACGCTGTCTATCCAGTCGTTCCTCATAATTCAGGTGCCTAATCCTAGATCAGAATTATACAGTTCTCCAGGTGTGGCCTGACCAATAGATAAAGTTGTAACACTGTTCTTATTTAGTGCCTGACAAATGAAGGGAAATATTGTGCACACCTGTGCTGGCAACCTTGTGTACTGCACACCTGCAATCCTTGGGTTTGAACACCAAAGTTTGTCTGTTCAATGGTTTAGGTGGCACAGTGGTACAACTAGTAAAGCTACCACCACACGGCTCCAGTAACCCCTGGTTCAATCCTGATATCTGCTGCTGCCTGTGTTTGTACATTCTCCCTGTTATTCTGTGGGCTTCCCAAGGGTGCTCTGGATTCTTCCCATATTCAAAAGATGTGTGAGTGCTACGTTAATTGGCTGCTATAAATGAAGGGGGAGAATCTATGGGGCAATTGATCATAAAATGGGTGCTTGGTGGTCAGTGCAGACTCAATAAGCCAAATAACTGACTGCTGTGCTGTACCTTCATATCAGTCAAATCTCCAACCCACTGGATCCCCTCCCACGGACACTCTCTCCACCATTCTGCCCCATCACCCACTCTCCCCACCCACTCTGCCCCATCACCCACTCTCCCCCATCACCCACTCTCCCCCATCACCCACTCTCCCCCATCACCCACTCTGCCCCATCACCCACTCTCCCCCATCACCCACTCTCCCCATCCCCATCCCTCCCATGGACACTCTCATCACCCACTCTCCCCATCCCCACCCCTCCTATGGACACTCTCCCCCATCACCCACTCTCCCCACCCCCTTCCCACCCTTCAACGGACACTCGCACCACCCACTCTCTACACCCCTCCCACGGACACTTTCATCACCCACTCTACACCCCTACCACGGACACTCTCCCCCATCACCCACTCTCCCCACCCATGGACACTGTGCCTCATTACCCACTCTCCCCAACCCCACCCCTCCTGTGGACATTCTCCCCCATCACCCCTCCCCTCCCATGGACACTCTCCCTCATCACCCACTCTCCCTGCCCCCACCCCTCCTCTGAACACTCTCCCCCACCACTCACTCTCTCCACCCCCTCCCCACCCACGGACACTCTCCCTCATCACCCACCCTCCCTGCCCCCACCCCTCCTATGGACATTCTCCCCCATCATCGCTCCCCTCCCATGGACATTCTCCTTCATCACCCACTCTCCCCACCCCCACCCCCACCCCCACCATGGACACTCTCCTTCATCACCCACTCTCCCCACCCCCTCCCCTCCCCTCCCCTTCCAACTGGACAAATAATGTTTTGGTTCCTGATCTTCAGACTGGAAAAAATGGTCATCTGTGCATTTTCTCCCTGCAGATACTGTCTGGTCTCCACCAACTTGTTTTTAATTTCCTCTAAACATTTCTATCCAAATGCCTGTCCAAATGTCTTTTAAATCCATCTCTACATGACCTCTGTCAGCTTATTCCATAAATGTAGCACCGTCTGTGTGGAAAAGATTGCCCCTTATGTCCCCTTTAAATCTTTCCCCTCTCACCTTAAACCTATGCCCTCATGTTTTAGACACCCCAACCCTGGGAAAGCAGTCACTTTATTGCCTTCTTCGCTCCAGAAAACAGCCCCAGCCTGTCCAGTCCCTCCATATCATTCAATCCCTCCTGTCCCTGTTACATCCTCATCAATCTCTTCTGTACCCTTTCCAACTTAATGACGGGGTTCCCATAGTTGAAATTATTCCTATATATTTAGTTGGAATAATTCCTGTAGTTGGGTGACTGGAACTCTGCACAATAGTCCAAGTGTGGTCTCACCACCAATATCATTCAAAGACAGTTTCTGTTTCTCCTTCAATCCATCTTTCAGCTCTGCACTCTTGAAAACTCTTCATATTGAAACATTGCTGTTCCTAATCTCTTTCCACAGGCCCCAACAGTGGTATGCACACGGGAAGCCTGCTACTCAGACATTAACAGTGCATCGGTACTTTGAGAAAGGTCTGAACTACTACAGGTGAGGACCTGATGTGTGTATCTCACTGACATACAGCCCCACTACCACCATCCACAGGAGGAGAGAGAGACAAAATGAGGAAGGGTGGCAGAGAGACAAATATATGGAAGAAGATAGACAGAGGCAGGGAGATGGAGAGAGAGAGAGAGAGAGAGAGAGAGAGAGAGAGAGAGAGAGAGAGAGAGAGAGAGAGAGAGAGAGAGAGAGAGAGAGAGAGATGGAAGGAGGGAGAGGAGGAGGACGGACAGAGAGAGAGTCTGAGGGAGAAGTGATGGAGAGAGTAAGAGTGACAGAGGGGGAGACAATGAGAAGGAAAGGGGAGATTGAGGACAGAGCACAAAGAGATGGGAAAAGATGGAGAGTGGAAGGAGAGAGCAACAGTGTATGAGTGGCAGAGAGAGAGTGGGAGATAAAGGATGCAGCGAGGGAGAGAGAGAAGGGGGAGATGCACAGATGCCTGACAAAACAAACAGATGTGGGAAACAGAGGAAGACACAGGAAGATAGATAGATAGTTACAGATAGATGTGTGAAAAGAGGGGAGGAGGACAGATGTGAAGAGATGGAGAGCTATACAGGCAGGGAGAAAGAGATGGATGGGTAGAGGGAGAGGCAGAATATAGATCATATAGACAGAGAGCTACGCAGCATGGAAACAGGGCCTTCAGCACCTCTTCCATGCTAACCAAAGTGTTCACCTCGAGCCAGACCCATTAGGTTGCGTTTGGCCCATACTCCTCTAAACCTTTCCAATCCATGTACCTGTCCGTATAACTTTGAAATATTGTTATTGTACTCGCTCCTCCTACCTCTTCTGGCAGCTCATTTCATACTCCCACCACCCTCAGATCCCTTTTAAATCTTTCCCCTCTCATCGAAAATCTAGTTTTACACTTTCCCGCCCTTGGGAAAAGACTGTGATCATCCACATGATCAAAGTTCCCTGTGTTACACCCTGCATTGTTCCAGGCCTATCAGTACAATGCAGCACAGGAACAGGCCCTTTGGCCCACAATGTCAGTGCTGTTCATGATGCCAAGATAAACTAATCTCCTCCACCTGCACATGATCCACATCCCTCCATTCCCTGCATATCCATGTACTTATTTAAAGGCCTCAAATGCCACTATTGTATCTGCCTCCACCACCACCCTCAGCAGTGTGTTCCAGGCACCCACCACTCTCCTTTAAACTTTGCCCCTCTCACTTTAAAGCTTTGCCCTCTGCTCTTTGAATCTGGTCCTTATAAATTAAACCCTCCATAGCATTATCTGCAGAGGAATCTTGAGGAGCAAGTCCATAGTTCACTGAAAGTGGAAGCACAACATGGATAGGGAGGTAAAGAAGGCAGACAGCTTGCTTACCTTCATCAGTCAGATGTGGGTTTTACAATCAGGTGATCATGTTGCAGCTTTATAAACTATGGTCAGGGCACATTTGGAGTATTGTGTGCAGTATTGTGTGGGGGGGGGAAGAGGGGGGAATAAAAGAGAAATGAGGGATCTGGGGATGGGAGATGAGCACACTGAGGAAGGAAAATGGTGGGGTGTGAAGGGGCAGATGGGAGATAGTGAAATAAATGGGCTGCACCGGGTGTAGGAGGGGGGAACGGAAACGAGAGAGGGCATGGGGGTATTACTTGATATTGGTGAATTCAATGTTCATACCATTGGGTTGTGAACCTGTGTAGATGGACAGAGAGCTGCACAATGCAACAGGAACACAGATCAGTTTTTGTTCACAAATCGTTGCTACTCTCCAATGTGATTGTGTGCCAGAGAGGGAGAGTGTGTGGAGAGGTGGGAATACTGAGAGGGAGCGCATGGGTTAATGGGGATTAAGCAGAGAGGGTGAGGAATGTGGGGACGGTATGTTGGTGAGGGGGAGGAAGGGATACAATAATTTGTATTTACTTATGAGCGTTGAATGTTGATGTGCAGCGGAAACAAAACTTCTTTGTTTTGTTGCAGACGTGTGAAAGGTTGTGTAGACCAAGACCCAGAGGTAAGTCATGCTCAATTAATGGTTCTTTGTTACAAGGTGTTTATGTTCTGAGACAGGGACCTAATGTTACCAATGTACAGGAGTCCTCGGCGCCGTCTCTTCCGTATTCCCCCCCCCCCCCCCCGTGTCATATCTCCCCCCCCCCTCCCCGTGTCATATCCCCCCCCCCCCCCCGTGTCATATCTCCCCCCCCCCATGTCGTGTCTCCCACCCCCCACCCACGCATAAAATGTTACAAAAACTCATTGGAGTCTCTTGCATCTTATCTGCCAGAGGTCTGCCAGGCCTTATTTTTTTGGCCTTTAGTTTTCCTTTACGAACATCCTTTACAAGGATGTTGCCAGGACTTGAGGGCCTGAGCTACAGGGAGTGATTGGGCAGTCTAGGACTTTATTCCCTGGAATGCAGGAGGATGAGGAATGAACTTACACAGGAGTGAGTATAAGATCATGATGTATAAGATGCACAGTCTTTTACCCAGAGTAGGGGAATCAAGAATCAGAAGCCATAGGATTAGGGTGATAGGGGAAAGATTTAATAGGAACCCAAGGGGCAACTTTTTCACACAGAGGGTGGTGGGTAAATGCAATGTTGGGTATATGGATGGGTACATGGATAATGAAGGAGGGATATGGGCCAAGTGCAAGTAGGTGGGACTAGTATAACAATCAAACAATCTCCTAGATGTTCTAGTGGCCAGAGATCCTAGGGTAACGGAGGAACTGAAGGAACATTAGGCAGGAAATGGTGTTGGGTAGACTGATGGGACTGAAAGCTGATAAATCCCCAGGGCCTGATGGTCTGCATCCCAGGGTACTTAAAGAGGTGGCTCTAGAAATTGTGGACGCATTGGTGATCCTTTTCCAATGTTCTATAGATTCAGGATCAGTTCTTGTGGATTGGAGGGTAGCTAATGTTATCCCACTTTTAAGAAAGGAGGGAGAGAGAAAACGGGAAATTATAGACCAGTTAGTCTGACATCAGTGGTGGGGAAGATGCTGGAGTCAATTATAAAAGATGAAATTGCAGAGCATTTGGATAGCAGTAACAGGATTGTTCCGAGTCAGCATGGATTTACGAAGGGGAAATCATGCATGACTAATCTTCTGGAATTTTTTGAGGATGTGACTAGGAAAATTGACAGC
Organism: Rhinoraja longicauda; assembly: GCF_053455715.1. NCBI lineage: Eukaryota > Metazoa > Chordata > Chondrichthyes > Rajiformes > Arhynchobatidae > Rhinoraja > Rhinoraja longicauda. Next base: position 15,979 of record NW_027601955.1, on the reverse strand, counting down.
GGAGAGCCGGTGGATGTGGTGTACCTCGAATTTCAGAAAGCATTCAACAAGGTCCCACAAAGGAGATTAGTGGGCAAAATTAGAGCACATGGGTTTGGGGGTAGGGTACTGACATGGATAGAAAATTGGTTGGCAGACAGAAAGCAAAGAGTGGGGATAAATGGGTCCCTTTCAGAAAGGCAGGCAGTGACTAGTGGGGTACCGCAAGGCTCGGTGCTGGGACCGCAGCTATTTAATATATACATTAAAGACTTGGATGAAGGGATTAAAAGTACCATTAGCAAATTTGCAGATCATACAAATCTGGGTAGTAGTGTGAACTGTGAGGAAGATGGTATAAGGTTGCAGGGTGACTTGGACAGGTTGTGTGAGTGGGCGGATGCATGGCAGATGCAGTTTAATGTGTATAAGTGTGAGGTTATCCACTTTGGTGGTAAGAATAGGAATGCAGATTATTATCTGAATGGTGTCAAGTTAGGAAAAGGGGACGTACAACGAGATCTGGGTGTCCTAGTGCATCATTCACTGAAAGGAAGCTCCAGGTGCAGCAGGCAGTGAAAGCCAATGGAATATTGGCCTTCATAACAAGAGGAGTTGAGTATAGGAGCAAAGAGGTCCTTCTGCAGTTGTACAGGGGCCTAGTGAGACCGCACCTGGAGTACTGTGTGCAGTTTTGGTCTCCAAATTTGAGGAAGGATATTTTTGCTATTGAGGGCGTGCAGCGTAGGTATACTAGGTTAATTCATGGAATGGCGGGACTGTCATATGTTGGAAGACTAGAGTGGCTAGGCTTGTATACAATGGAATTCAGAAGGATGAGAGGGGATCTTATCGAAAGGGGAAATCATGCTTGACTAATCTACTGGAATTTTCTGAGGATGTAACTAGGAAAATTGACAGGCGAGAGCCAGTGGATGTGGTGTACCTCGACTTTCAGAAAGCCTTCGACAAGGTCCCACATAGGAGATTGGTGGACAAAATTAGAGCACATGGTATTGGAGGTAGGGTACTGACATGGATAGAAAATTGGTTGACAGACAGAAAGCAAAGAGTGGGGATAAATGGGTCCCTTTCAGAATGGCAGGCAGTGACTAGTGGGGTACCGCAAGGCTCGGAGCTGGGACCGCAGCTAATTACAGTATACATCAATGACTTGGATGAAGAGATTAAAAGTACCATTAGCAAATTCGCAGATTTGGTCTCCAAATTTGAGGTAGGATATTCTTGCTATTGTGGGCGTGCAGCGTAGGTTTACTAGGTTAATTCCTGGAATTGCGGGACTGTCATATGTTGAAAGACTGGATTGACTAGGCTTGTATACACTGGAATTTAGAAGGAGGAGAGGAGATCTTATCGAAATGTATAAGGTTATTAAGGGGTTGGACACGTTAGAGGCAGGAAACATGTTCCCAATGTTGGTGGAGTCCAGAACCAGGGGCCACAGTTTAAGAATAAGGGGTAGGCCATTTAGATCGGAGATGATATGGATAGGTATGTAGTTTAAATGACTGGGTAAATGTAAAAATTGTCCCTAGTGTGTGTAGGATAGTGTTAGTGTGCGGGGATCGCTGGGCGGCGCGGACTTGGTGGGCCAAAAAGGACTGTTTCCGTGCTGTATCTGAAATATGAAAGAAAAAAAAAGAAGAAAAAAAATGAGGAAAAACTTTTTCAGTCAGAGAGTTGTGAATCTGTGGAATTCTCTGCCTCAGAAGGCAGTGGAGGCCAATTCTCTGAATGCATTCAAGAGACAGCTAGATAGAGCTCTTAAGGATAGCGTAGTCAGGGGGTATGGGGAGAAGGCAGGAACGGGGTACTGATTGAGAATGATCAGCCATGATCACATTGAATGGCGGTGCTGGCTCAAAGGGCCGAATGGCCTCCTCCTGCACCTATTGTCTACTGTCTAATATAGATGGGGCATATTGGTCAGCATGGGCAGGTTGTGCCTATGGGCCTGTTTCTGTGCTGTGTGATTCCATTACTATAAATGTGCCCTGCAGTCCACTACATTCTCCAGGGATACGCTTTGTCCCAGCCACCTGGACCTGATCCAAGCCTCCTTTTTCCTGACCTTTTCAGGACGTTTCTGCAACTTCAATTACCTTTTGTGCTTTCCTTTGCCGATACTGTAGTGGGATGTTGAACCTGAAATGTTAAATCTGTTTCTTTCCCTATAAACGTTACCTGACTTGCTGAGGTTATTTATTGTTTTCTATTTTATTTAGATTTCCAGCCAATCCGTCATCCAGTAATACGTGCTGATGTAATGTGCTCGGAGCACTTCCCTCTCTGCGTTTCATTAGTTTGTCATCGTCTTTTCTGTCTGAAGGATCATAGCTGGTCAGTCCACTCCTGGTAACCTCCACTTTCCTTTGTTCACAGAAAGCCAAAGCATGCTTCACAAATCTACCATCTGTGAAGAGATGTGTAAGTATCAGGTCCTGATGGAAAAAGCTCACAACCAGCCCATAATCCATGTTCCCCTTGATATCCAGAAATCTAGTAATCTCTGTTGTGAATGCCCTCAGTGGCTGAGCTCCCACACCCCTGTGTGATGAAATCTAAAGAATCGCCACCTATGAGGATGGGGATTTTTTTCTTATCTCAGTACTCAACAGCCTGTCCCAACTTGCAATCCCAACAACCCCCTACTTCTACACTTCTCAACTAGAGGAACCAACATTGCAATAAATCCCCTCCCAAAGCCTATAATGGATATGCAAATCATCAAGAGGTTATTACTCATTATTTTCCACTCGAGAGGACAGGCCCATTCTGCTTAATCTCTCCTCAGGATAAAATCACTCTGGTCCAAATGTACCACAACAAGTTCACCCTGAGCTGCAACCCCTTAAAATTACAACAGATTTTGACAATAGACAATAGGTGCAGGAGTAGGCCATTCGGCCCTTTGAGCCAGCACCACCATTCAATGTGATCATGGTTGATCATTCACAATCAGTACCCCGTTCCTGCCTTCTTCTCATACCCCCTGACTCCGCTATCTTTAAGAGCTCTATCTAGCTCTCTCTTGAAAGCATCCAGAGAATTGGCCTCCACTGCCTTCCGAGGCAGAGAATTCCACAGATTTACAACTCTCTGAATGAAAAAGTATTTCCTCATATCCGTTCTAAATGGCTTACCCCTTATTCTTAAACTGTGGCCCCTGGTTCTGGACTCCCCCAACATTGGGAACATGTTTTCTGCCTCTAATGTGCCTAATCCCTTAATAATATATGTTTGAATAAGACCGCCTCTCATCCTAAATTCCACCGTATACAGGCCTAGTCGCTCCAGTCTTTCAACATACGACAGTCCCACCGTTTTGGGAATTTACCTAGTGAATCCATGCTGCACGCCCTCAATAGCAAGAATGTCCTTCCTCAAATTTAGAGACCAAAATTCCACACAGAACTCCAGGTGTGGTCTCACTAGGGCCCTGTACAACTGCAGAAGGACCTCTTTGCTCCTATACTCAACTCCTCTTGTCATAAAGGCCAACATGCCATTAGCTTTATTCACTGCCTGCTGTACCTGCATGCTAACTTTAAGTGACTGATGACCAAGGACACCCAGATCTCTTTGTACTTCCCCATTTCCTAACTTGACACCATTCAGACAATAATCTGCCTTCCTGTTCTTTCCACCAAAGTGGATAACCTCACATTTATCCACCTTAAACTGCATCTGCCATGCATCTGCCCACTCACACAACCTGTCCAAATCACCCTGCATCCTCATAGCATCTTCCTCACAGTTCACACTGCCACCCAGCTTTGTATCATCTGCAAATTTGCTAATGGTACTTTTAATCCCTTCATCCAAGTCATTAATGTACTTCGCAAGAATGGCGTTGGAGAGAGAACTGAAGGCGACAGGAGGATAGTCATACTGCGCGGAAACACGCCCTACGGCCCAACTTGCCCACACCAACCAACATGTCCCATCTACACTGGCCCCACCTGCCTATGTTTGGCCCATATCTCTCTAAACCTGTCCTATCCATGCACCTGTCCAAATGTTTCTTAAACATTGTGATACTACCTGCCTCTACTACCTCCGGCAGCTCATTCCATACATCCACAACCTGTGTGAAAGTTACCCCTAGGTTCCTATTAACTTTCCCCCCCCTCACCTTAAAACTATGTCCTCTGGTTCTTGATTCCCCTACACTGGGCAAGAGGCTCAGTATGTCTACCCAATCTATTCCTCTCATGATTTTGTACACCTCTATAAGATCACCCCTCATCCTCCTGCGCTCCAAGGAATAGAGTCCTGCTTGCTCAACCTCCATATAATTACGACTCATAAATCTCAGGCCCTTGAATCCTGGCAAGATTCTTGTAAATCTTCTCTGCACCCTTTCCAGCTTGACACCATCTTGCCTAATGCCTAATCAATGTCTGATATAAATGCAACAGGACTTCCCAACTTCTATACTTAATACTCTGACAGATGAAGGCCAGTGTGCCAAAAACCTTTTTGACCACCTTATCTACTTGTGTTGCCACTTTCAACAAACTATGTACCTGCGCTCCTAGATCTTCCTTCTCTACAACTCTCCCCAGAGACTTACCGTTCACTGTGTAGATTCTGCCCATTTTAGTCTTCCCAAAATGCAACACCTCACATTTCTCTGATTGAATTCCATCAACCATTCCTCAGCCCTCCTGGCCAACCGATCAAGATCCTGCTGCAATTTTTGACAACTGTGGCAACGTATCGAGAAAGGCCCGAAATAAAGGCAAGGAGCCGGGTATTTCGGGAGGTTTGATTTTATTACGTTTGCTAGACCGGTCAAGTCTGTCAGAGTGAAATCGTGCCCAAAACCTTGTCCTTTATAACCGTAGCAAAGGGCCGCCCCCCTGAACCGGTCCATTCCCGTGCCGAGGGGTCGGTAGTGGTATGGCCCGACCCTTGGGAGCCGCCACAGGACACCGCGCCCCAGAACCGGAGGCACGAAACGCACTGGTGGTCGCACTACCCGACCGGACTGCGTACGAAAATCGGCCAACAGAGGGGCCGGCGGAGGCACAGTTGGAGGGACAGGTGGTGGGACCTGCAAAGAGGGGCAACCTCGTGACCGAGGCTGGGCAACCCGCACCGGTTGGTCGATGTCCAAGTGGGCCGGCTTCAAGTGGTCAATTGACATGGCCTCCGTCCGGCCCCCCATGTCCAAGACAAAGGTTGTCTGTCCGTGCTCCAGCACCCGTTACGGGCCCTCATAAGGCCTCTGGAGTGGCGTCCGGTGGGTGTCACGGCGCAGGAACACATGGGTGCAGTCCCGGAGGGCCGATGGCATGAACAGGCGGAATGTACCATGGCGGGACGTCGGCACAGGTGCGAGCTTGCCAACTCGCTCTCGAAGGCGCTGTAGTTAAGCTCCATCTTAACTATCTAAAATACCACCCACTTTCGTGTTATCTGCAAACTTGCTAATCATGTACATTCCCATCCAAATCAATGATATAGATGACAAACAGCAATGGGCCCACCACCAAACCCTGAGGTACACCACCAGTCACAGGCCTCGAGTCTGTGAAAAGAAACCTTCCACCATCAGCCTCTGCTTCCTTTCATGAAGCCAATTTTCTATCCATCCAGCTATCTCTCCTTAGATCACATGCGATCTAACCTTCCAGATGTTCCAGGTGTTCCGGATGTGGCCTTCATTCTATCGGTGACACAAAGCATAGATTCAGCGACTGTTTTGCCGGACACTTGAGCTCGACCCACCAAAGATGACTGGATTTCCCAGTTTCTAACCACATTAACCCCCCTTCCCATTCCAACACTGACTTTTCTGTCCTGTGCTTCCTCCATTGCCAGAGTGAGGCCAGACACAAACTAGAGGAACAGTGCCTCAAATTCCACGGGTCGCTTACAACCTAATAATATGGACATTTAATTCTCCAATTTGGGTAACTTACCAAACTCCCCCACCTTCTTCCCCCCTTCCTTCCCCCCAGTCCATCTCTCTTCCCTGTGCTACACCTGGACTCATAACCATTTCTCTCTCACCCATTTCCTTCCAACTACATTCCTTCCTCTAGCTTCACAATTTTCAACTCACCCTCTGGACTTTGTTCAACCATTCGCTGATCAAAAAACCTTTGTCTGTGTCCACCCGTGACTCATAGGCTTTGTCCTGCCCCTCCTCTCATCCAACTTCCTTCCCACCCCACCCACCCCCAAAATCAGTCCAAAGAAGTGTCCCAACCTGAAACCTTAATGTCTTTCGAAGTTGCAACAGGCAGGAATGAAAAAGAGGACCCAGTTGATATGTATTTGGACTCAGAGGCCTTTAATAAAGTGGAGTATAGGAGGTTATTAAACAAAATTTACATGCTCGGCCATGAGGATAATATACGAGCCAGGACTTGGTCAACTGAGAGAAGATGGAGTGGGATAAAATGGGTCATTTTTTGGACTGGGTGGCTGTGACCAGGAATGATGCTGGATTAATGCTGGGCCCAGCTGCTCACAATTGATATCCCTGAATTGTATTAGAAGATCAGGTTGGATATGTCCAAGCAAAACACAAACTGCTGGAGGAACTCAGCATCAGTGGAGGCAGAGGGATGGTGCCTGTTTGGGGTCAGGATCCTGCACCAGCTCACTACATGATGTATCCAAGGTAGCTGACGATACCAAGCCAGGATTATGCAGAGACATCGGGCAGAACATGGCGGATGGAAAATAATGTGGAGAAAGGTGGAGAATTTTAAATGGTGGGAAATTGAACGGTGTTGGTGTTGGGAGAGGTCCAAGTATGGGGTTCTTGCACACCAACCACTGAAAGTTCACATGTAGGGTAGTGAGCTATTTGTTGTGTGTTGAGCTTTATTTTAAGAGGATTGCTCCAATTATATGGGGCACTGGTGAGACAGGATCTGGAATATGTACAGATCTGCTGTACCTGCCTGAGGAAAGATTACCCTCAATGGAGGGTGAGCCGCATTGCTTTACCAGGTTGAATGGTGGGTTGGGATGGGGTCTGGCTGCTCCTCTGTAGAGAGAACGAACAAACTTGGTCTAAACTCTAGTTCCAAGAATGAGAGGTGATCTCATTGAAACACAAATTTTTACTGGATTTGATATGAATTTGATGTTTCCATTGCCTACAGTCTGAAATACAATTATCCCCCACTCTCAGCTGCCGGTCCATGCTGCTACCCAATCTTTAACCCCCTCTGGCCCAGTTTCACACAGCCTTGAGGGTAGGACTTCATCAAACCCCTGAAAGCCCTCTCAGAGATTGAATAGATGGAGGATGGCAGGAGAGAGGGAGAGCAGAAGAAACAGGGGGGGGGGGGGGGGAAGGGGATTGACAACAGCAGAGATGTTTCAGGCGAGGAACTCCAGTGATCTGGGATGTGCTGCCTGAATGGAGCTCAGTAGATTCACAGCATTGGGTAAAGGGAACTGGAGAAAGTCTGGACTGTGGGGAGGAATGGGGAGTGAGACTCAGCAAGGAGCTCCACCATCAAGCTGGAACAAGCCTGATGGGCTGAGTGGACTCCTGTCATTCACCGACTCTCAAATCCAATCTGGAATTCCAGAGGGGGAGGGGATGTGGGACTTGTTCCCACCCTGTGCCTGGCTCTCCCTCTCCACGGTTCAGTAGTTGATAACCTCTCCTTATTTCTGCTCCTGATGTCCTAACTTAGATCCGTCCGTACCTGGTAACCTTATCTTTCCGCTCTCTGTTCACAGCAAATAATCTGGGGAAACGTAAATGGAAACAAAGTGAGTATCAAGTCCTGAGTATAAAAGCGAACACTCGATCCAGAGAAGGTGTCTGCAACTAAGCGCTAGTGGGGAGAAGTGATGTTGGTGACAGGACAATGGGTGGAACAGGAAGTGAGTGAGAGAAGTGAAACAGAGAACTGGAAGGCAGAGTGAGGTGAGAGGGGTACAGGGGAGAGATAGTTTGGGGGGAGAGTGTGAGGGAGGCAGATAGGTAGACCGGGAGGAAGGAGAGGGAAATAGAGAAGAGAAGAAAGAGTGGCAAAGAGAAATGCAAGGGTTATGGCCACATCATGCAACACAGAACCCTCAGTCCATTGTGTCCATGCTGACCATTAGGTATCCAACTCCAACCACTTGGTCCGCACCCTACTCAGTCTTGGTAATTCAGGAGCTCATGCAAATGTTTCTTCAACACTGAAAATTTCTGCCTCCACCATCCCTTCAAGGAGATCATTCCAGATTCCAATCACCCTCTGAATGAATAAAGGTCTTCCTCGGATCCTCCTTAGACCAACACCCTCTGTCCCTAGACACATGTACCATTGGGAAACATTTCCTACAATCTATCTCTTACAGCATGGATACAGCTGCTTCGGCCTAACCTGTCCACACCGACCAAAATGCCTCAGATAAGCAAGTTCCATTTGCCTGTGTTTGGCCCATATCCCTCAATGTCTTTCATATCCATGTGCCTGTTCAAGAGTCTTTTAAATGCTGTTATAGTTCCTGCAAGAATGATCTCCACTGGCACCTAATTCCATGACCCAACATCCTCTGATTGAAAAAAGTGGTCTTCAGGTTCCTATTACATCTTGCCCCTTTCTCCTTAAATCTAGGACCTCTGACTTTTGATTGTCTATCCTGGATAAAAGACTCTATTCACTCTCCTCATGATTTTAAACACCCAAAACACATCACTCTCTCTAACTCAGGCCATCAAGCCATGAAAAATTCTGGTAAATTATTTCTAGATTATTTAGTCCTGTCCACTGTGCCTTCCCTCCACAGATGCTGCCTAACCTGCTCACTTCCCCTAGCAGCATGGTTTTCCCATCTATTCTTGGGCAGGGACAGACCTGGAGTGACAGAGCCCCAGAGGATGAATGGGTGGATGGGGCGGTGGTCGTCAGTGAATGGGGGGGAGGGGGGGGGGGGAGAGGTAGTAGGGTTTGGGTTGACAAGGACAAGGGCCTGCCAGTGGGTTGGGGTGATAGTCTGAGTTAATGGGGGGTTTCCACAGTGAGTGAGTGAGGGGTGACCCTTCACCGACTGTTGGTCACCCTCACTCCAGCTCCTTTCCCAGAAAGGTTTTCACCACTTTCTTTTGCCCGCAGATTATTACTGAAGCACATTTGTATCTCAACTAACCGTACAGAGCTCACAGCCAACCAACTGCACAGCACGCTACGATTCTGCAAATGCTCAGCGGGACAGGGGATGGAAAGGGATGGAAGAACAGAGACTGCCAGAGACACTCTGGTGGATGGATAAACAGGAAAAAGAGGCAGGTTGAAAGAGGGAAAGAGAGAAAGTTGGAGGTGTTCATGTGTTAGTCCTGTCGAGCTGCTAAATTCTCACTGCAGTTATCACCTGAAGGTAATATTCTTTATTGGAGACTCAGCTGTGACCTGTGCTCACATCACACATCGTCACTACATGGACATGCACCTTTCAATGTTCTCAAAATTATTATGGGGAGAGACCTAGAGGAAACATATGTACAAGCAAAGGAAGGACACCACACAAACAGGCAAAGAAGTGGTGTGATAGACAGATTGAAACTCCAGGGGTTCAGCAAATGCGAGCTATGCTTTGCTTTGTGGCTTTTAAGCAATAAAAAATCATTTCAAAACTTGTCTTGTATTGGTTATGTATGTCTGGACCTCTCCTGGTGCCATGGATGGAGACAGGAGGGGGTGCAGGTGAATGTGTGACCCACAACTGATACAAGAGGAAGGACTTGGATTCCTGGGGCAGGGCAGCCAAACTGAATGGTCAGGCTCAGAGCTGGATTGGCAGGGTGAAGGGAAACCCACAATGATTCAGGACCGCTGGGTGCCTTCAGTAAATGAGTCTGCAAAGCAGATGAAACAGGCTGGAAGAAAGAAAACCAAGTAGAGGGTACAGTGGAGCAGCAGTTAGTGCTGCTGTCTGCCAGCTCTAATCCGTGTGCAGTTTATATGCTCTTCCTGTGTCCGTGGGTTCCCCTGGCACTCCTCCCACATCCCCTGCCCCACGGGGTGATCGGTCACTCTGGTAGCCCATCCTGGGCCACAGGTAAACTTTGTGGGCCAATACGATTGCACAGACTGGAAGGACTGAAAGGGCTTTCCTCATAAAGAAATCCAGAAATGTGTAAAGGTTTTGAAGGGGTTAATTGTTTGTAGTTCAGTGTGTGTGGTTGGGGTGAGGGGGGGGGGGGGGGGGGGGGGTAGTGGAGGACAATGCAGAGGCCATGGGAGGTTTGCAGTGACCAGTAGGCATGGCTTACATAGAGTGCATGTGGAGAGAATGTTTCCACTAGTGGCAGAGTCTGGGACCAGAGGGCACAGCCTCAGAATGAAAGGACGGACCATAAGAATGGAGATGAGGTGAAATATCTTTCGCCAGACGGTGGTGAATCTGTGGAATTCATCACCATAGACGGCTGTGCAGGCCGTCATTGGGTATTTTCAAAGCAGAGGTTGACTGGTTCTTGATTAGTAAGGGGGTCAAAGGTTACAGAGAGAAGGCAGGAGAATGGGTTGTGAGGGAAAGATAGATCGGTCATGAATAAATGGCAGAGTCGACTCGATGGGCCAAATGGCCGAACTCTGCTCGTAATTCCGGATTCATGGACAAGAGTGTCAGTGAATGTTGCTGCTGACCTGGTCAGTAAGGGGGTCAAAGGTTACAGAGAGAAGGCTGAAGAATGGGTTGTGAGGGAAAGATAGATCGGTCATGAATAAATGGCAGAGTCGACTCGATGGGCCAAATGGCCTAACTCTGTTCTTAATTCCGGCTTCATGGACATTAGTGTCAGTGAAATCTGGGGGTTACCATAAGAGATAGAGAGTAGTTCAGAACTGCTCTCTGGCTGTGATAGGATAGTTCACTTTCCAGATAACAGCTGTGAAGAAACTGTCCCTGAATCTGCAGGTGTGCGTTTTCACATTTAATACCTTTTGCCTGAGGAAAGAAGAGGTTGTGGCTAAGGTGTGATGTCCTTGATTATGCTGCTGGCCTTGCCGAGGCAGCATGAGATATAAATAGAGTCAATACAAGGGAGGTTGGTTTGTGTGATGGTCTGGGTTGCGTCCACAATTCGTGGTCTTGGATGGAGTTGTTCCCAAGCCAAGCAGAGATGCATCCTGATAAAGTACCTCATGGCAGCCTGATCGAGACAATTGGTTTAGTTTAGTTCTGTTATTGCTGTCACGTGTACCGAGATGCAATGAAATATTTTATTTTGCATACTATCCAGCCACAGCTTGCCTGTACCAGGCCCATATCCCCTCAACCCTTGATTGAAACAAGGAACTGCATATCTTTTTTGCATTCATTGTTTCATTCAATCATTCATTCATTCTTCTGTATCTCTCCACATCGCTATCTATATCTCTCGTTTCCATTATCCCTAACCAGTCGGAAGAAGGGACTCGACCTGAAACGTCACCCATTCCTTCTCTCCAGAGATGCTGCCTGTCCCGCTGAGTTACTCCAACTTTTTGTGTCTATCAAGGAACTGCAGATGCTGAGTTACTCCAGCACTCTGTGTCTATCCCTTCAAACACCCCCTTCTATGTAGCTGTCAGTGGCTTTCAAATGTCATAATTGTAGCTGCTTCTACCATCGCATCTGACAGCTCCATATGTACACAGCCCTCTGTATGGGGAAGCAGTTGCCTCTTGTATCCCTTTTAAATCTTTTCCCTCTCTGCGTCAACGTATGCCCTTTAGTTTTAGACTCTCTTCTCTAATACCCAATAACTTGGCCTCCACAGCCAGCAAAGAATTCCACAGGTTCACCACCCTCTGACAAACAGCTTTCAAACACACATCACGGGTTAACCCAATCACCCCCGGGATAACTCTCATGAGCCTCTTCTGGACCTTCTTCCCTCTCTCGGCTCCTTCAACCTAATCAAGATTCTTGATTAGTCCGGGCGTCAAAGGTTGTAGCAGCAACTTAGTCCTTCCCAATAAAGTCCTTAAGCTTACCACTTTTACGAAAGGAGTGGAGTGAACATTCTTGACGCAAACAACGACAGAAATCTTCATGACGTTTCAGTTTAATTAGTCGTTTATTGAAGTAGTTATACAAACAGATTAGTATATCTCTAGTCATTGACTTGGTAAGAATTGTATCCCACCACAGCTCCTCTCGTGTCTATCGCATAACATCGCTGTCTTCCCAATTATAATTCTGGCCCCTCCCCTGGCTCCTCCCAGTCCATATATGCACATATGCCCATATATGTAAGCCTAGTATTCATCTGACGACAACCCCAAAAATAGGATACAAAAGAATATAATATGCTAAGACAGCTAGCAAATACACATGGCTCCGACAAAGGTTATGGGGAGAAGGCAGGAGAATGGGGTTGAGAGGAAAAGATAGATCAGCCAGGATTGAATGGCAGAGTAGACTCGATGGGCTGAATAGCCTCATTCTGCTCCTATGCATTATGAACATCATACTATAAACGCGTACCATATATAGAATAGATGACCAGTGATAGTTTGATTCAGACTGGCTCACCCAGGGAAGACACAGGGCTGTGGCGAAAGGATGTTGTTCTGACTGGAGGCCCATAACCAGTGGAGTTCCACAGGGATTAGTGCTGGCACCTATTTTAACAGTATATATATTAATGATAGCGATGAAAATTAGTTGGCCAGTAAATGTGCAGATGATGCACAAATTGGTGCTCAGGGACAGTGAAAAAAAGACTCAAATGTATATATAACTTAGTTACAGATGTGAGCGGAGAAATGGCAGGCAGTGTTTACCCGGGCAAATATGCGGAATTGCATTTTGGGAGGTTGAATATAAGGGGAAAATTTAGTTTTTACAACATAAAGTGGGGAGTGCCTGGAATGTGCTGTTGGGAGAGATGGTAGAGGCAGATATGATAGTGGGATTTAAAAGGCTTTAGACAGGCTCATGGATATGCAGGGGATGGAGGGATATGGATTATGTGCATGCAGGGGGGATTGGTTTAATTTGGCATCAGGTTCGGCACAATATTCGATAAATGAGGGGATGAAGGTTGGAGACTCCATCAACGTGGGCAAAGCCATGATAGCGGCTCAGTGGCTGGCTGATCCCAACAGCAAGCACCCAAGGAAGAGCAGCAGACTGCATGCCAAGTGGATACCTCTGTATCAGAGGGTGGTCGAGCGGGGTTCGAGAGATTGCAGGGCTGTATCATTACCGTGGATGGTAAGGTGGAGGCTCTGATTCCATGGTGTGCCTGCCACTGAGGGAGAGCTGAGAACCACAGCAAGGCAGTAGCTGACTGATACGGAGTGGGGAATGGACTGGATTCTGTGATGTTGGTGGTGGGAGGGAGAGATGCTCTCAGTCATACAGCACAGTGGCAGTGCCTCCAGCCGTGCAGTGACCACCCACACACCCATCTACACTGATCCCACATTCACCCACTTCACTCTCCCCACATTCACACCAACACCCCCCCCAGCACACGCACACCCTGAGGGCAATTCAAAACAGCCAATAAACCCACCCACCATCACAACTCAAATTGCAGCAGGATCTTGATCAGTTGGCCATGTGGGCTGAGAAATAGTTGATGGAATTTAACACTGAGAAATGTGAGGTGTTGCATTTTGGAAAGTCAAACATGGGCAAGACCTACACAGTGAATGTTAAGGCTCTGGGGAGTGTTGGAAAGCAGACAATCTAGGAGTGCAGATACATAGTTTGTTGAAAGTGACATCACAGGCAGATAGGGCGGTCAAAACGGCTTTTTGGCACATTGGCCTTCATCATTCAGAGTATTGAGTATAAAAGTTGGGAGGTCATGATTTAGTTGTATCAGACATTGGTGAGGCAGCATTGAGAGGGTTGTGTCCAGTTCTGGGCACCATGACATAGGAAAGATGTCAAGATGGAAAGGGTGCACAGAAGATTTATGAGGATGTTGCCAGGACTCGAGGGCCTGAGCTACAGGGAGAAGTTGAGCAGGCTGGGACTCTATTCCTTGCAGCGCAGGAGGATGAGGGGTGATCGTATAGACGTGTACAAAATCATGAGAAGAAACGATAGGGTAGTCGCACAAAGTCTCTTGCCCAGAGTAGGGGAATCACAAACCAGAGAACATAAGTTTAAGGAGAGGGGAAAAGATTTAATAGGAAACTGAGCAGTAACGTTTTCACAGAGAGGGTGGTGGGTGTATGGAACGAGCTGCCGGAGTTGAGGCAGGTACTAGATTCAGGATTCAAGATTCAAGATTCAATTTATTGTCACATGTACAGTGAAATTTGAGTTACCATACAGCCATCTATCTATATACAAAAACTCTTGTTTGTTTGTTTATTTGTGACTGAACTTCAGCCAAAACTGTACTAGATAGCACAACATTTTTAGGCCCACCTATCAGACTGATTAGACCAAGCGGACCAACTGGGCCCAAACTCCTCCCGCATTCGCGCAGCGCCCGATCACCTCTTCCCCCCCCCTCCTTTCCCCCCACCTCTCCTCTCCCCCCTCTCCTTTCCCCCCTCTCCTCTGCCCCCCTCTACTCCCCCCCTCCTCTCCCACCCTCTCCTCTCCCCTCTCCTCTCCCCCCTCTCTCTCCCGCCCTCTCTCCTCTCCCCTCTCCTCTCCCCCTCTCCTCTCCCCCCTCTCTCTCCCACCCTCTCTCCCTCTCTCTCCCACCCTCTCTCCTCTCCCCCTCTCCTCTCCCCCTCTCCTCTCCCCTCTCCTCTCCCCCCTCTCTCTCCCGCCCTCTCTCCTCTCCCCTCTCCTCTCCCCTCTCACCCCACCCTCTCTCCTCTCCCCCTCTCCTCTCCCCCTCTCCTCTCCTCTCCCCCCTCTTCTCCCCCCTCTCCTCTCTTCTCTCCCCCCCTGCTCTCCCCCTCCTCTCCTTGACCCCCCACTCCTCCCTCACACCCCTCTCCTCCCTCCCCCCTCTCCTCTCCCCCCTCTCCTCTCTCCCCCTCTCCTCTCTTCCCCCTCTCCTCTCTCCCCCCCCTCTCCTTTCCTCCCTCCCCCCTCTCCCCCCTCTCCTCCCTCGCCCCCTCTCCTCTCTCCCCCCTCTCCTCTCTCCCCCCTCTCCTTTCCTCCCTCCCCCCTCCTCCCAAGGAGACAGATTTAAACTTTAAAATGTGAATAACTTAAAAAAAATATAACACCTATTTCGATGAAACGTCTTCCAATAAGACCACCGGACGATGGTAAGGTGGGCTTAAAATTGTCATGCTAACGTGTACCGTTTTGGCTGTAGTCCCGGAACAAACAAACAAGAGTTTTTGTATAAAGATTTTATTTGCTGCTGAGCTGTTAAAGATAACCCCCACTTAAAAGCTCCCCAAAACCCCCCCTACATTAACTGAAATTGAGTTAAGGTTGTTTTAAAGAACCCCAGTCACACACTCCTTCCCCCCTCCATCAACTTTATCCCCCCTCCCCTCACCTGATCAATACCTATCTCTTTTTAATATCATGCCAAGAGGTAGGACTTAAAGGGAACGTTTTCGACGGCGCGGGTTGTATTGCATAGAGCGCAGGAGGATGACAGCTGGTGTACAAAATCAGGAGAGAAATAGATAAGTTAGATGGGCAGAGTATTTTTTTGTGTATTTTTTTGAGTAATGGTATCAAGAACAAGGGAGCAGTTGGTAATTGTGCAAAAAGACAAATGATTACGAACCGTACGGACAATGTTTGTACACAGAGGGTGGTCGGTATATTGGGCGACTGTCAGAGTGGTTAGTTCAGGTCGGGACTATAACCACATTGGCAAAGAACATTTGGGCAGGTACATTGATAAGAACGGTTCAGAAGGATATGTGTCGCCCACACTGCTCCCTTAGTACTGCCCCTCCCACAGTGTGGCGCTCCCTTAGTACTGCCCCTCCCACAGTGTGGTGCTCCTAGTACTGCCCCTCCCACAGTGTGGTGCTCCTAGTACTGCCCCTCCCACAGTGTGGCGCTCCCTTAGTACTGCCCCTCCCACAGTGTGGTGCTCCTAGTACTGCCCCTCCCACAGTGTGGTGCTCCT
>NW_027601954.1:0-59494 GCF_053455715.1 Rhinoraja longicauda | reverse complement strand
AGTGAAGAAAGCTAATGGGCATGTTAGCCTTCGCAACGAGAGGATTTGAGTACAGGAGCAAAGAGATCCTTCTGCAGTTGTACAGGGACCTGGTGAGACCACATCTGAGGTATTGTGTGCACATTTGGTCTCCCAATTTGTGGAAGGACATTCTTGCTATTGATGGAATGCAGCGCAGGTTCACGAGGTTAATTCGCAGGATGGCGGGACTGTCATATGATGAAAGAATGGAGCGACTGGGCTTGTATTCACTGGAGTTTAGAAGGATGAGAGGGGATCTTATAGAAACAGATACAATTATTAAGGGATGCAGGAAACATGTTTCCGATGTTGGGGGAGTCCAGAACCAGGTGCCACAGTTTAAGAATCTGGGGTAGGCCATTTAGTACTGAGATGAGGAAAAACTCTTTCACCCAGAGAGTTGTGAAGTAGTGAAATTCTCAGAAAGGCCAGACTGTGAGTGGGAGGGGGAGTTGAAGTGCTCAGCCACCGGGTCTGACCTTTCTGTCATGGGCCTCCTCCAGTGCCATAGTGAGGCCCACCGGAAATTGGAGAAACAGAACCTCATATTTCGCTTGGGCAGCTTGCAGCCCAGCGGTATGAACATTGAAATCTCCAACTTTAGACAGTTCCTCTGTCTCTCTCCTATTTCCCCCCTCCACTTCCCAGTTCTCCCACTGTCTTTCTGTCTCCACCTATATCCTTTCTTTGTCCCGCCCCCCTGACATCAGTCTGTAGAAGGGTCTCGACCCGAAGCGTCACCTATTCCTCCGCGCGGACTAATGCTTGATACACTCTCTCCCCTTTCACTCTCCCCTTCTCTCTCACACTCATCCCATCTCTCTCGCTCCCTCTCCTTTGACTAAATAAACTAAACTAAATTAAAAGAGCTCTAGGGGCGAGCGGAATCAAGGAATATGGGGAGAAGCATGGCACAGGTTACTGATTGTGGATGATCTGCCATGATCACAATGAATGCTGGTGTTGGCACGAAGGGGCAAATGGCCTCCCCCTGCACCTATTTTCTACGTTTCTATGTTTCTAAACTAAAAATAATCTCTCCCTTTTTCTCCCCCTCCCCCCTCACAATAATAAATTAATTCACAATAATAAACTAAACTAATATTTGATATTCTTTCTCGCATTCCATTTTATAATAATTTCACCAATAAATTGAACAAATATTTGTTACCCACTCTGTCTTCCTCCCCTTCCTACCCCTCATTCTCTCTCCCCTCTTTCTCTACTTTTCCTTCTCTGCCCCCTATTTTATAAGACTACATTTACAATAATCAATTAAACTAAACTAATATTTGATACCACCTCCCCACTCTCTCTCTCCCCACTCTCCCCTCCCCTCCCTCTCCCGACCTCTCCTCTCTCTCCTCCTCTCTCTGCCCTCTCCCGCTCTCCCTTTTCTCCCCAGTCTCTCTCTCTTCCCCAGTCTCTCCACCTCTCTCTCCCCCTCTCTCTCTTCGCCTCACCCCATTTCTCTCTCGCATCTTTTTTGACTTAATAAAATAAACTGTAAAATAAAAACTAAACTCTCCCCTCTGTTCCTCCTCTCTCTCCCCCTCTCTCTCTGTCCCTTTCTCCCCTCTCTCTCTTCCCCCTTTATCTCACCTCTCTCTCACTTCCCCCTCTCTCTCCTCCCTCTCTCTCTTTCCCCTCTCTCTCTCTCACCCCCTCTCTCCCTTCCTTCAGTCTCTCCCCGTCTTTCTTTCTCCTCTCTCCCCCCTCTCTCTCCCCCTCTCCACTTCATTTTCATAAATTTACAATAATAAACTAAACCAATATTTGATACCATGTCCCCCCATCCATTTGAGACAAAATTTACAATATATTAAGCTAATATTTATCACCCCCTCTCTCTCCCTCCCCTCCCTCCCCGCTCTCTCTCTCTCTCTCTCCCCTCTCTCTCCCACTCTTTCTCTCCCCCGTGTACTATATAAGATACATTTAAAAAGTCACAGCGTCATGGAGTCATGCAGCACGGAAATATCCGGCCCAACTCGCCCCACTCCAGTGCAACTTGCCCCTTCTATCCCAGTCCTACCTGCCCGCTTTGGCCCATATCCCTCTCAACCCGTCCCATCCACGTACATGTCTAAATGTTTCTTAAACGTTGCAACTAGTACTTGCTCTGGCAGCCCGTTCTATACACCCACCACCCTGTGTTTACGAGGACATTCTGTTTTATGTGTGCGAGACTTGTAGCCGATATCTGACTTTCCTCATATTAGGCACAGACACAAAGTAAACCAGCTCGGAGATCAGAGGCGGTTCCATCTAACAAGTCGGTTCATTAAAGGCCTTATCGACGCACAAAGGGGAAACACTCTATGGAGACCCCACCTCTCTCTCTCCTCTCCTGTACCTCTCCCCTCTTCCTCCTCTCTCCCCTCTCCCCCTCTCCCCTCTCCCATACCCCCCTCTCTGTAACACAAAGCTCTCTCTCTCTCTCCCCCTCTCTAATTCTACTATCAGTTATGACCTTATGACAAACAGGGGAGTATTGGGGAGTGGAGGAGGTGTGTGGGAGAGGAGAGGGGTAGTATGGGAATGAGAAGAGTGGTAAGAGAGAGTGCGGTGGAGCATTGGGAGAGATAGGGGAGTGTGGGGAATGTGGTGAGGGGTAGGAGTGTGTGTAGAGAGGGGCATGTGCGTGGGGGAGAGAGATGGAGAGGCATGTGGGGGAGAGAGGAGGAGGAGTGTGGGAAACGAATGGGAGGTGTGGTGAGTGTGTGGGGGAGAATGTAGGAGTGTTGGGATGGGAGAGTGGGAGGAGAGTGGGGAGAGAGGGGGTGCGGAGAGAGAGCGGGATGTGTATGGGGGAGAGAGATTGGAGGAGTGTGGCAAGACAGAGGGAGAGTGGGGAGAGAGTGGGTTGGAGTGTGGAGCAGGGGGGAGGAGGTGGGAAAGCAGAATCGGAAAAGTGGGGAGAGAGAGAGGACAGAGAACGGGCGGAGGAGGGAGAGAGAGAGAGAGAGTGACGTGTGTTGGGAGAGACGCATAATGGTGTTATTCTTTCAATCGTATCTAGCAGAAAGTTATTGACTCATTATCACCGCTGCCTATTAAAGTGAACATAACAAATAAATACGTCTGCACCCGCCAACGTGGATAGAACAACAAGATGCAGTGAGAGCTCATTATAGATGAGGATTAATTACTGAAATTGTCACTGCTTATCCAGACCTACCTCTGACCACACTGATAATGTCACTGCTTATCCGGACCCATCATTGACCACGCTGATAATGTCACTGCTGATCCAGAGCCATTACTGACCACAATGATATTACTGCTTATCCAGACCCATCACTGACCACACTGATAATGTCACTGCTTATCCAGACCCATCACTGACCACACTGATAATATCACTGCTTATCCGGACCTTTGACAAAGTCCCCCATGGTAGACCGATCCAGGAGGTGAAGGCAGTTAACAGTGACTTGGTCGCATGAATTCAAAACTGTCTGAATGATAGAAAAAAGAGGGTTGTGGTGGAAGGGCAATATTCAGGCTGGACGTCTGTGACCAGTAGTGATATACAGGGATCTGTGCTGGGACCTCTACTGTTTGTGATACACATAAATGACTTGGGCGTGAATATACACGGGTTGCTTTGTAAGTTTGCGGATGACACCAAGATTTCTGCGGTTGTGGAATGTGAGGGAGGCTGTCTCAGTATTCAGTGGCGTATAGATCAAGTAGGGAGATGGGACGTGTGGGGGAAATCACAGATGCAAATTATTCTGAGCAAGTGTGACATGTTGGGTGGTCAAATGTGAGTGCAAAATATACAATTAAAGGCATGACCCTTAACAGCAGTGATGTATAAAAGTATCTTGCGATCCAGGTTCACAGCTCTCTGAAGGTGATAACGGCAGTGGACAGTTATAAAGAGGCATATGGTACAGTTTCGTTCATTGGTCAAGGAGTGGTGGTCTGTCTCAGGGATTGGTGCTGCGCTCATTGTTGTTTGTCATCTGTGTCAATGAGTTGCCTGAGAATGTAAGGGACTAATGTAAAAGTTTGCAGTTGACACTAAAGTAGGCGGTATCACAGGCATTGAAAATGGTTGGCAAGGATTAAGTAGGAACTTTTTCAAATTGGAAAGTGGCCTGAGAAATTTCAAATAGTGTTTCTTGCAGATGTGTGAGATTTTAAATTAGGGAACACAAGCCAGGGCATGATCTTCACCGTGAATGGTAGTTAGCTGGGTAATGTTGAAGAGCAGAGGGATCTCAGAATAAAAGTACATTGTTGCAAGAAAAGGGATGTAACAGGGGGAAAGGGTGGTAGAGAAGGTTTTTTTGGCCCACTGTCTTCATCAGCTAGTGAATAAAATGTAGAAGTTGGAAAGTTATGTTCAGGTGGACCAGACGTTGGTGAGGATGCACTTGGAGTAACGTGTATAATCTGCCGTCACCATGTTTAGGAAATATGCTACTAATTTGCAAAGAGTGCAGAAAATAATTTCAACACGTTGCCAGAAAACAAGGGTCGGAGCTAGAGGGAAATGTTGGGCTCGCCAGGACTTTATTCCATGGAGTGCAGCAGGCAGTGCAGTGACCTCATAGAGGTGGATAGTGTCATAGGTAGCGTCATAATGGGAACACTAAGACATTTGGACAGGTACATGAGGGGAATGGTTTAGAGGGAGATGATTTATATGCCGGCAAATGGGAATAGTTCAGATGAACTAAAATGCACCATCGCTCCCCATGAAACAAGGCAACCTTTGTCTGAAATCTGCGTCAGGGACAGCACTAACATACAAACTGCTTTTAAATAGCCCTTGGATATTTTATTGTCACATAACTCGAGCCTTGAAATCAGGGGAATTAAACATAAATAGATAGCCATATTTCTCAAAAATGCAGATTAAGCAGAAAACATTATAATTGCCTGTCTCATACATTGGTCATTTTTAATAACAGTCCCTGATCATTGAAGTGTTTATTTCAGTTTCTATGAGTGCCAGGTTTGCACTGCATGATGGGAGATATGCTCTCTTGAATTACATGATAAATAAGCACATAAATGAAGTCTGTGTGTGTGGCAGCTTTCTCTGTGCCGCTGTGTGGACAGCCCAGACGGATGAGTTGGTCATTTACTCTCAGGCCGACCATGCTGTCTGGTCTGTGAGTTTGAATTGGCATCTACCTGTCACCTGGTCTGAAGTAGTTCACCACAAAATAAACTGCAGATTGAACAGAGCCACAGCTAGTGTTCACCGGCTGGAACTAATATTCCCCACTGGGCGAAGTACCCATCTCCCCGTTTCTCAGATCTGAAGCTGCATTTTAATTTTCAGCACTTGTGTTATTCTTTCAAATGTATGCCGGAGAGAGTTAATTAGCATTTCTAACCTGTGTTAATTAAGAAGAAAATAATAAGTTAACGCATCTTCAGCTGCCGTGTTTACCAGCGTGGATAGAGCAGCAAGATGGAGTTAGTGCTCATTAAAGTTCAGATTAATTATGGATATTGAACGAGTTAACAATAGACAATAGGTGCAGGAGGAGGCCATTCGGCCGTTCGAGCCAGTACCACCATTCAATGTGATCATGGCTGATCATTCTCAATCAGTACCCCGTTCCTGCCTTCTCCCCATACCCCCTGACTCCGCTATCCTTAAGAGCTCTATCTAGCTCTCTCTTGAATGCATTGAGAGAATTGACCTCCACTGCCATCTGAGGCAGAGAATTCCACAGATTTACAACTCTCTGAAAACGTTTTTAATCATCTCCGCTCTAAATGGCCTACCCTTTATTCTTAAACTGTGACCCCTTAATAATCTTATATGTTTCGATAATATCCCCTCTCATCCTTCTAAATTCCAGTGTATACAAGCCTCGTCGCTCCAGTCTTTCAACATATGACAGTCCCGCCATTCCGGGAATTAACCTAGTAAATCTACGCTGCACGCCCTCAATAGCAAGAATATCCTTCCTCAACCCCTGTAGAATCGAACATTTGAATTAAAAGGAAGGGATTCTTTGAGAAGATGTGGGAAAAATGGATCGTTTATTTCAATCATGACACCAACTGGATAAATGCCGAGCTAGATATTGGAAGACTGTGTTGTATAGAACTAGATGATATGTTTGTGCGAATATTGAAATATCTATAGATAACCAATCATTCTTACTTTTCTATATTTTATTTGGTAAGTGTACCACACTGTCTTGTTCAAATGTATTTATTTATCTATTTATCTCCTTTATTTATTTAGTTATCAATTCATTTATTTATTTATTTTTGTTGTTTTTCTTATTTTATTTTATTCATGTTGATGGTGTTGTACTGTTTTGTATATTTCTCAGTGAAAAAACAATAAAAACAGAAGAGACAAAAAAGAAAGAATTCTTTATTTCACATCATATCAAATGTAAAACATCGGGGGCAGATTTAATGAGATCATGGCACTGCTTATCCAGACCCATCACTGACCACACTGATAATGTCACTGCTTATCCAGACCCATCACTGACCACACTGATAATGTCACTGCTTATCCAGAGAGAAAGAGAGTGAAGAGTGTGGGGAGGAAGAGGGGAGGCACGTGGAGAGAGAGGGAGGTGTGTGGGGAGAGAAATGGGAGGAGTGGAGGGAGGGGATGGAGGGTGGGAAGGGAGGGTGTTTGGGGAGAGGAATTGAATAGTGTGGGGAGAGAGAGGGAGTGGGGAGATAGAGTAGGCAGGATGAATGTGGGGAGCGAGAGAGGAGTGTGAGGAGAGAGAGGGGGATTGTGGGGAGAATGACGGGGAGGACTGTGGGGAGAGAGGTGGGTTTTAGGGGACTGGGGAGGGAGGAGTGTGAGAGAAAGGGTGGAAGGATTGTGTGGGGAGAGAGTGGGATGAATGTGGGGATGGAGGGGGGAGTGGGGGAGAGTGGGGGAGAGGGAGAGGAGATGGGTGTGAGAGAGAGGAAGGTGTGTGGTGAGAGAGAGAGGGAGGAGTTTTGAGGGAGGATGGGGATTGTGGAGAGAAATGAGGAATGTGGGAATTGAGAGGGGAGGACTGTGGGGAGAGGGGGGAGTGGGCAATAGACAATAGACAATAGACAATAGGTGCAGGAGTAGGCCATTCAGCCCTTCGAGCCAGCACCGCCATTCAATGCGATCATGGCTGATCACTCTCAATCAGTACCCCGTTCCTGCCTTCTCCCCATACCCCCTCACTCCGCTATCCTTAAGAGCTCTATCCAGCTCTCTCTTGAAAGCATCCAACGAACTGGCCTTCACTGCCTTCTGAGGCAGAGAATTCCACACCTTCACCACTCTCTGACTGAAAAAGTTCTTCCTCATCTCCGTTCTAAATGGCCTACCCCTTATTCTTAAAATGTGGCCCCTTGTTCTGGACTCCCCCAACATTGGGAACATGTTTCCTGCCTCTAATGTGTCCAATCCCCTAATTATCTTATATGTTTCAATAAGATCCCCCCTCATCCTTCTAAATTCCAGTGCATATAAGCCTAATTGCTCCAGCCTTTCAATATACGACAATCCCGCCATTCCGGGAATTAACCTACGGAGAGAGAGGAGTGTGAAAGAGAGGGAGTGTTGCCAGAGACAGTGCGGAACAGATTCACCAGGATGTTATCTGGAATGGACAGCATTAGTTTGTAGACAGAATCAATTGTGTGCGATTGGTCTCCATGGAACGCAGGAGGATGAGGGGTGATCTCAGAGACGTGTTTTAGATCATGAAAGGAATAGATCGGGCGATGCTCAGGTTCTCCTGCCCTTAGTAGGAGAATCGAGGTCCAGAGGACGTACGTTTAAGGTGAAGGGAAAATGATTGAATAGGAATCTGAGGGGTAACGTTTTCACACAATGGGTGGTGGATGTATGGAACAAACTGCCAGATGAGGAATTTGAGGCAGGGACTATCCCAACGTTTATGAAATAGTTAGAAAGGTTGGGTACATGAATAGGACAGATTTGGTGGGATATGGACCAATGCAGACAGGTGGAACTAGCGTAGATGGGGCCTGTTGGCTGACGTGGGCAAGTTGGGCCGAAGGGCCTGATTCCACACCATATCAATCTATGACTATATGAGTACAGGGCTGAACTACCTCCTCTGGAAGTTCGTTCCACACACCCACCACGGGTTTTGGCAACATCCTCGTAAATCTCCTCCATCACCTTTCCATATTGACACCATCTTTCCTGTATCATGGTGCCCAAAACTGAACACAATACTCCAAATGCAGCCTCACCAACGTCTTACACAACCGCAACATAACCTCTATACACAATGCTCTGACAAAAGACGGCCAATGTAACAAAATACTTTTTGACCACACTATCAACCTGTGACGCTCTGTACCTATTTCAACACACTATGTACCTGTCGTCCTAGATCCATTTGTTCTACAGTTAATTCACCTTCCTGCCTCGTATACAGGTCAACGGTACTGACACTTCTGAACTCAGTGATGGTTTCACTTCCTATATGCGTCTGATTGTGAATACACTTGCACTACAGCTGAACATCCAAATAAAGAATAATCAAGACTTAACTGCTCCTCCAAGTGCAGCGCTCTCCTCAGTCATACTTCAAATATCTGCGAAGCCCTTTTGTGTAGTTCTGGTCACCATATTATACCAATGATGTCCTATTGCCAGAGGCAGTGCTGAACAGATTCACCAGGATGTTATCTGGAATGGACAGCGTTAGTTTGAGGACAGATTTGATCAGGTGGGATTGATCTTATTGGAGCAAGAATGTACATGGACGACCTTACTGAGGCTTGTAAAATGATGTCAACTACAGCAGGGTTGAGTAGATGGTCACAGTTATTTCCCAGTCTGGGAGAATCTGAACCCAGAGAAGTTACGTTTAATCGAAAGGGGAGAGGTTTAAGGGAATTCTGACTTCAAAGATGGAGCAATCTTTTCATTTGAGGCGGTGGGGACAGATACCATCTCAGCAAATAAACAGCATTTGGACAGGCGTTTGTTTCGGATAGGAATGGACGGATATGGGACAAATACAGGTGAATGAGATTACCGTAGATAGGTATCTCGGTCCGCATGGACGAGTCGGGGCGAAGGGCCTGTTTCCCTGTTGTTCACATGACTGGAATCAGCGGTTCTGTAATCACTAATGTGCTCTGTCATCGGCCTCCCCAGTTGTAGCCACATTGCAGACACATCACTGACTGCACAACAGTGGCGATACTGTATTGGGTGGTGGTGTCACCAACAACGGAGGCACATTGTTCATCTCCCTCGCAAGTGTCCAACACGTGCTTCACTCTCCTCAAACTAAACTCTAGCCTAGAAATCCGAGGAATTAAACGCCAATAGGTATCGAATGTTCTCACACCTGCAGTTTAAACAACAAAATGATATAACTGCCTATCATATACCTTGGTCATTTTAATATGTCTCGGATCATTGAAGTGTTTCTTTCAGTTTCTATGTGTACCAGATATACACAACAGGAAGGGAGAAATGCTCTCTTGAATTAATTAATAAATAGGCACAGAAATACAGACTGAGTGTGCGTGAGAGCTCTCTTAACTTCACTGGGATTTAGGATGAGAGAGGATCTTGTCGAAACATACAGAATTCTGAAGAAGGGTCTCCACCTATTCCTTCTCCCAAGAGATGCTGCCTGTCCCGCTGAGTTACTCCAGCTTTTTGTGTCTATCTTCTGTTGAAACCAGCATCTACAGTTCCTTCTTACACTTATACATATCTTAAGGGAATGGACAGGCTAGATACAGGAAAAATGTTCCCGATGTTGTGGGAGTCCAGAAAAGGGATCACAGTTTACGAATAAGGGGTAGCTCAATTATTACTGAGATGAGGAAAAACTAATCTGTCGTCGACCTCCCCAGTTGAGATGAATTGTGAATCTGTGGAATTCTCTGCCACAGAAGTCAGTGGAGGCCAATTCACAGGAGGTTTTCAAGAGAGAGTCAGATATGGCTCTTAGGGCTAACGGAATAAAGCTGCATGGGGAGAAAGCAGGAACGGGGTACTGATTTAGGATGATTAGCCATGATCATATTGAATGGCGGTGCCAGCTCAAAAGGCCAAATGGCCTACTCCTGCAAGTATTGTCTATGTTTCTATGTTTCTAAACCACTGTGGACAGCCCAGTCGGGTGAGTTGGTCATTAACTCTCAGACCGACTTTGCTGTCAGGTCTGTGGGTTTGAATTAGCATCAACCTGTCAACTGGTCTGAAGTAGTTCAATAAAAAATAAACTACAGATTGAACAGAACCTCGCCTTGTGTTCACCGGCTGGAACTAATATTCCCCACTGGGTGAATGGCACAGCACAATTGCTCAACTCTCCCTATCTCAGATCTGAAGCTGCCTTTTAATTTTCAGCATTATATGTTATTCTTTAAATTGTGTGCCGGAGAGAGGCAATTAGTATTTATAACGATTGTTAATTAAGATGAAAATCGCAAATGAATGCATCTTCACCTGCCGTGTTTACCAGCGTGGATAGAGCAGCAAGATGGAGTTAGTGCTCATTGCAGATGAGATTAATTACAGATACTGAACGTACGTTAACCCTTTACAGTCAAACATCTGCAATAATGCAAATCATATGTTTGTTATCCACTTTGGTATAAAATATAAAACACAGGAGTTAAGATGAAATGGAAGTATCACAACCTGATGCTTAGACAGAGAAACATAGAAAAATAGAAAACAATTGCAGGAGTGGGACATTCGGCCCTCGAGCCTGCACCACCATTCAACATGATCATGGCTGATCATCCTAAATCAGTAACCCGTTCCTGCTTTCTCCCCATATCCTTTGTTTCCGTGACCCGAAGTGCTATATCTAACTTTTGCTTGAAAGCATCCAGTAAATTGGCCTCCACTGCCTTCTGTGGCAGAGAATTCCACAGATTCACAACTCCCTGGGTGAAAAGTTTATCCTCACATCAGTCCTAAATAGTAAACCTCTTATTCTAAAACTGTGACCCCCGGACTCCCCCAACATCGGCAACATATTTTCTCATACAGCCTGTCCAATCCCTTAAGAATTTTATGTTTCTATAAGATTATAAGATCAGTGATAATGTCACTGCTTATCCCGACCCACCACTGACCACACTGATAATGTCACTGCTTATTCAGACCCATCACTGACCACACTGATAATGTCACTGCTTATCCAGACCCATCACTGACCACACTGATAATGACACTGCTTATCCAGACCCATCACTGACCACACTGATAATGTCACTGCTTATCCAGACCCATCACTGACCACACTGATAATGTCACTGCTTATCCATAGCCATCACTGACCACACTGATAATGTCACTGTTTATCCAGACCCATCACTGACCCCCCTGATAATGTCACTGTTTATCCAGACCCATCACTGACCACACTGATAATGTCACTGTTTATCCATAGCCATCACTGACCACACTGATAATGTCACTGCTTATCCAGACCCATCACTGACTGCACTGACGTCACACACAGGTAATTTCTTTGAATCATCCATTCCAAGGACATCTCACATAACAACCAGTTCCCAGTTCCGTCGCACAATGCTCAGATATATTTTCACCAGTGAAATCATTGGCAACATTGGCCTCGTGCTGAGCCACGGTAGATGATTGAACAAATATGCAGGTTACTGACCCACAGCTAACCATTGAACAGAAACTCTGACTGTTAATGTTAAAAAACAAGTGTGATTAACATGATTTGGCTTGAAGTGGATGATCAGCCATGGTAACAAAGAATGGCGGTGCTGGCTCGAAGGGCCTAATGGCCTCCTCCTGCACCTATTTTCTATGTTTCTATGTTTCGAAGTGAATCTGTTCTCCGATCCCAGGACAGAGATCTATGGACAAGTGAGGAATGTCTTACTGCCCTATTTGTGCACACACCCTCCAGTTATAGAGACATGGAGTCAGAGAATCTTAGAGGCTTCGGCCCAGCCTGCCCACACTGGCCAACATGTCTCATCCACACTAGTCCCACCTGCCTTCGATCGGCACATATTCCTATCAATGGCTAATCGATGCCTGTCTAAATGGTCCTTCAAGTTTGAGAGAGTATTTTTGTGTTAGCACCTTAATATAATACATTTTATAATGAGTAGCTTTAGTATCTCTGTACCTGATAGTACCTTTTATAGTCAGCTTTTCTAAGAAGTGAGCAAAAAAGGTCGATCAGGGCAGATCTGTAGATATTGAATACATGGACTTCAGCATTGTATTCGAGAAGGTTCCTCGTGGTAGCTTGCTCTTGAAGGTTAGATCGCATGAGACGCAAGGAGAGATAGCTGAATGGATAGCAAATTGGCTTCATGGAAGGAAGCAGAGGGTGATAGTGGAAGGTTGCTTCTCAGACTGGACGCCAGTGACTAGTGGCATGCGTCAGGGTTCGCTGCTGCGCCCGTTACTGTTTGTCATCTATATCAAAGATTTGGATGAGATCACGCAGCGGCAAGATTAGCAAGTTTGTAGTTGAAACAAAAGTGGGTTGTTTTGCAGTCAGTAAAGATGTTTGTTATGAAGTGCAATATGATCTTTATCGATTAGTCACGTGTACTGAGGAATGGTTGATGGAATTAATGCAGATAAATATGAGAAGCATAGAAACATAGAAAATAGGTGCAGGAGGAAGCCATTTGGCCCTTCTAGCCAGCACCGCCGTGCATTGTGATCATGGCAAAGCATCCACAATCAGTAACCTGTGCCTGCCTTCTCCCCATATCCATTGATTCCGCTTGGCCCTAGAACTCCAGCTAACTCTCTTGTAAATTCATCCAGTGTGTTGGCCTCCACTGCCTTCGTAGGCAGAGAATTCCACAAATTCACAACTCTGGGTGAAAAAGTTTTTTTTCACCTCAGTTTGAAATGGCCTCCCCTTTAATCTTAGACTGTGCCCCCCCTTGTTCTGGACTCCCCCAACATCGGGATTTTTTTCCCTGCATCTAGCTTCTCCAGTCCTTTTATAATTTTATCCATTTCTATAAGATTCCATCTCATACATCTGAATTCCAGTGAATACAAGCCCAGTCTTTCCAATCTTTCCTCATTTGACAGTCCCGCCATCCCGGGGATTAACCTCGTGATTCAACGATGCACTGCCTCAATCGCAAGGATGTCCTTCCTCAAATTAGGAGACCAAAACTGCACACAATATTCCAGATGTAGTCGCACCATTGCCCTATACAAATGCAGAAGGACCTCTTTACTCCTATAGTCAAATCAAAGTATGGTATTGCAAAGTGAGGTATTGCATTTTGAGAAATCTAACCTGGGCAGGACCGACACAGTGAATGGTAGGGTTCTGGGTAGTGTTGTAGGGCAGAGGGATCTAGGAGTGCAGGTGCACAGTTCCTTGAAGGCGGAAGCACAGGTCGATCTGGTGTTGACAAAAAGGCTTTTGGCACATTGGCCTTTATCAGCCAGAGTATGGAGTATGGATGTTGGGAGGTCATGTTGCAGTAATATAAGACCTTCGTGAGGCTGCATTTGGAGTATTATGTTCTGTTCTGGGTACCGTGTTATAGGAAAGACGTTGCCAAACTGGAAACGTTCCAGGTACATTTTACGAGGATAGTGCCAGTGTCTGACCTGTAGGAAGAGGTTCAGTAGGCTCGGACTATCCATTGGAGCACAAGAGGCAGAGGGGTGATCTTATTTAGGTGTATTTGATCATGAGAGGAATTGATCGGATAAATGCACAGATTATCTTGCCCTGAGTACGAGAATCGAGCTCCAGAGGACATACTTTTAACATGAATAGGAAAAGCTGTCATTGGAATCGGTGGGATAACTCTTTCACACAAAGGGTGGTGGATGCATGGAACAAGCTGCCAGAAGAGGTAGTTGAGGCAGGGACAATCCCAACATTTAAGAAATTGTTAGACAGGTACACGAATAGGACGGGTTTGGAGGGATATGGATGAAACGGAGGCAGGTGGGAGCAGGGACATGTTGGACGGTGTGGGCAAGTTGGGCCGAAGGGCCTGTTTCCACAACGTATCACTCCATGACTCTATGAGCACCGGCCTGAAAAACCTCCTCTGGCAACTCGTTCCATTCACCCACCAAACTTTGTGTGATAAATTACCCCTCAGGTTCCGATGAAATGTTCCCACCTCATCTTAAACCTCCGTCCCATGGTTCTTGCTTCCCCTTCTCTGTGCGCCTGCCAGGTGTATTCCTTTCATTATTTTGTTCACCTCTAAAAGATCACCCCAGTTAATCCTGCGCATCAAAGAATAAATTACTAGCCTGCTGAATCTGTGGCTGTAGACCAGGCCCTCCAGTCCTGGCAACATCCTCGTAAATCTGCTCTACGCCCTTTGCAGATTTACACCATTTTCCCGATACTACGGTGCCCAACACTGAACACAATAATCTAAATATGGACTCACCAACGTCTTAAACAATTGCAACATGACCTCCCAACTTCAAAACTCAAAGCTCTCGCTGATGAAGGCCAATGTGCCTAAAGCCTTTTCGACCAAACTATT
The DNA here is from genome assembly GCF_053455715.1 of Rhinoraja longicauda. Classification (NCBI taxonomy): domain Eukaryota; kingdom Metazoa; phylum Chordata; class Chondrichthyes; order Rajiformes; family Arhynchobatidae; genus Rhinoraja; species Rhinoraja longicauda. Next base: position 44,986 of record NW_027601954.1, on the reverse strand, counting down.
TACCTATGACGCTACATTTAACGCACTGTGTACCTGTCGTGCTAGATCCCTCTGCTCTACAGTTAATGCATCTTTTTGTCTCGGTTCCAGCTCATCGGGACTGACACCCCTGAATTCACAGATGGTTTCATTTCCAATCTGCGTCTGATTCTGAACAAACCTGCACTGCAGCTGAACATGAAATTATAGAAAAATCAAGACTTAACTGCTCCTCCACGTGCAGCGGCCTCCTCAGTTGTGCTTCAAATATCTGCGAGGCCCTTTTGTGTAGTTATGGTCACCATATCATGGAAATTATGTCCTATTGCCAGAGACAGTGCGGAACAGGTTCACCAGGATGTTATCTGGAATGAATAGTTAGAAGACAGATTAGATCTGTGCTGGGCTCAATGTTGTTTGTGATCCATATCAATGAGTTGCATGAAATTGTACAAAGACTAATTTTTAAGTTTGCAGTTGACACTAAAGTAGATGGTATCACAGACTGAAAATGTTTAGCAAGAATTAAAGCAGGAACTTTTCAAGTTGGAAAATGGGCTGAGAAATAGCAAACGGTGTTTCTTCCAGATAAGTGTGAGATTTTAATTTTTGAAGTAAAATCAGGGCATGATCGTTACCGTGAATGGTAGTTAGCTAGGGAGTGTTGTAGAGCAAAGGGATCCATACATTAGAAGTAACTCCAGCAAGTCTGCAGATGACACAATGCTGGGTGACAGTGTGAACTGCAAAGAGGATGTTAAGAGGTTGCAGGGTGACTACGCCAGGTTGAGTGAGTGGGCAGATGCATGGCAGATGCAATATAATGTAGATAAATGTGAGGTTATCCACTTTGGCAGCATAAACAAAGAGACAGATTACTATCTCAATGGTGTCAGATGAGGTAACGGGGAAGTACAACACGACCTGGGTGTCCTTGTACACCAGTCACTGAAAGTAAGCGTGCAGGTACAGCAGGCATGGAAGAAAGATAATGGCATGTTGGCCTTCATTACGAGAGGATTTGAATAAAGGTGCAAAGAGGATCTTTTGCAGTTGTATTTTTTGGTCTCATAATTTGAGGAAGGACGTTGAGGCAGTGCGCCATATGTTCACGAGGTTAATCCCTGGGATGGCGGGACTGTCATATTAGGAAAGATTGGAAAGACTGGGCTTGTATTTACTGCAGTTTAGAAGGATGAGAGGGGATCTTATAGAGACGTATAAAATTATAAAAGTACTGGACAAGCTAGATGTAGGAAAAATATTTCCAAAGTTGGGGGAGTCTAGTACCAAGAGCCAAAGTCTAAGAATAAAGGGGAGGCCATTTAAAACTGAGGTGAGAAGAAACTTTTTCACCCAGAGACTTGTGAATTTATGGAATTTTCTGCCACAAAAGGCAATGGAGGCCAATTCACTGGATGAATTTGAAAGAGAGTTAGACAGAACTCTAGGGGATGGTGGAATCAAGCGATATGGGGAGAAGGCAGGCACAGGTTACTGATTGTGGATGATCAGCCATGATCACCATGAATGGCGGTGCTCGCTCGAAGGGTCTAATGGCCTCCCCCTGCACCTATTTTCTATGTTTCCAAGTTTCTATGTTACATAGTTCAAAGAAAAGGGACGAAACAGGGAGGTGGGGTGGTGGAGAAGGTTTTTTGAAGCACTGTCTTCATCAATCAGTGAATAAAATTTAGAAGTTGGAAAATTATATTCAGTTCGACAAGACGTTGGTGAGGACGCACTTGGAGTAACGTGTATAATTTTTCGTCAGCATGTTTAGGAAATATGCCACTAATTTGTAAAGAGTCCTCAAAATATTTTACAACACGTTGCCAGAAAACAAGGGTCGGAGATACAGGGAAAGGCTGGGCTGCGAGGACTTTATTTCATGAAGCGCAGCAGGCAGTGGAGTGATCTCATGGAGGGGCAGGGTATCATAGGTAACATAGTAATATCAACACAAAGTCATTTGGACAGGTACATGAAGGGAATGGTTTAGAGGGAGATGATTCATATGCCGGTAAATGGGAATACTTCAGATGAACTAAAATGCACCATCCCACCCCATGAAACACGGCAGCCTTTGGCCAAACGTTGCGCCAGGTACAGCACTAACAAATATACTGCTTTTAAATGGCCCTTGGATATTCTGTTACCACAGAACTCTAACCTTGAAATCATGGGATTTGCCTGTCATATATATTGGTCATTTTTGATAACAGTCCCTGATCATTGAAGTGTTTATTTCAGTTTCTACGTGTGCCAGGTTTACACTGCATGATGGGAGATATGCTCTCTTGAATTGCATGATAAATAAGCACATAAATGAAGTCTGCGTGTGTGGCATCTTTCTCTGTGCCGCTGTGTGGACAGCCCAGACAGATGAGTTGGTCATTTACTCTCAGACCGACCTTACTGTCTGGTCTGTGGGTTTGAATTGACTTCTACCTGTCAACTGGCCTAAAGTAGTTCACTACAAAATAAACTGCAGATTGAACAGAGCCACAGCTCGTGTTCACCGGCTGGAACTAATATTTCCCATTGGGCGAAACGCACAGAACATTTACCCAACTCACCCTTTCTCAAATCTGAAGCTGCATTTTAATTTTCTGCATTTTGTGTTATTATTTCAAGTGTATGCCGGAGAGAGTTAATTAGCATTTCTAACCTGTGTTAATTAAGATGAAAATAACAAGTTAATGCATCTTCAGCTGCCGTGTTTACCAGCGTGGATAGAGCAGCAAGATAGAGTTCGTGCTCATTAAAGTTTAGATTAATTATGGATATTGAACTTGAGTTAACCCTTTAGAGTCGAACATTTGAATTAAAAAGAAGGGATTCTTTGAGAGGATCTGGGAAAAATTGATCGTTTATTTGAGTCATGACACCAACTAGATAAATGCCGAGCTAGATATTGGAAGATTGTGTTATATGGAACTAGATGTTATGTTTGTGCGAATATTGAAATATTTCTAGATAACCAACATTGTTACTTTTTCATATTTTATTTGGTAAGTGTACCACACTGTCTTATTCAAATGTATTTATTTATTTATCTCCTTTGTTTATTTATTCATTTATTTTTGTTGTTTTTCTTATTTTATTTTATTTATGTTCATGATGTTGTACTGTTTTGTATATATCTCTGTGAAAAATCAATAAAAACTGAAGAGAAAAAAAAGAAAGGATGCTTTATTTTACATCATATCAAATGTAAAACATCGGGGTCAGATTTAATGAGATCATGTCACTGGTTATCCAGACCCATTACTGACCACACTGATAATGTTACTGCTTATCCAGACCCATCACTGACCACACTGATAATGTCACTGCTTATCCAGACCCATCACTGACCACACTGATAATGTCACTGCTTGTCCAGACCCATCGCTGACCACACTGATAATGTCACTACTTATCCAGAGAGAAAGAGAGTGAAGAGTGTGGGGAGGAAGAGGAGATGAGTGTGGGGAGAAAGGGAGCTGTGTGGGGAGAGAAAGGGGAGGAGTGGAGAGAAAGGAGGAGGATTGTGGGGATGGAGGGTGGGAAGAAAGGGAGTGTGGGGAGAGGAATTTAATAGTGTGGGGAGAGAGAGGTAGTGGGGAGAGAGAGGAGGCAGGATGACCGTGGTGAGCGAGCGGGGAGTGTGGAGAGTGTGGGGAGAATGATGGGGAGGAGTGTGGGGAGAAAGGTGGTTTTAGGGGACAGGGGAGGGAGGAGTGTGAGAGAGAGGGAGGAAGGTTTGTGTGGAGAGAGAGTGGGAGGAATGTGGGGATGGAGGGGGTGGAGTGGGGAAGAGGGAGAGGAGGTGGGTGTGGGAGAGAGGAAGGTGTGTGGGGTGAGAGAGAGGAAAGAGTGTTGGGGAGGAGGGGGATTGTGGAGAGAAAGGAGGAATGTGGGAATTGAGAGGGGAGGACTGTGGGGAGAGGGAGGGGAGGAGTGGGGATACGGAGGGAGAGGAGTGTGAGAGAACGGGAGGAGGGATTGTGTGGAGAGAGAAAGGATGCAGGGGGGAGTGTGGGAGAGGGAGAGGAGGTGGGTGGGGGAGATAGGAAAATGTAGCAAGAGAACGGGAGGAGTGTGGGGAGAGGGGGAGGAGTGGGGAGACAGTGTGGGAGGAGTGTGAAAGAGAGGGAGGAAGGATAGTGTGGAGAGCGAGTTAGAGGAATGTGAGGATGGAGGGGAGGAGTGGGGAGAGTGAAACGAGGGTGGGGGAGGAATGTAGCGAGAGCGAGGGGTACAGGGGAAAGAGGTACAAGAGGAGTGATGGGAGAGAGTGGAGGAGTGGGGAGTGAGTGGAGGAATGTGGCAGAGAAATGGGAGGGGAGGGATAGAGGAAGGAGTGAGGCGAGAGAGGGGAGGTATGTGGGGAGAGAGAGATGGGGCAGAGAATGGACGAACGGGGGAGAGAGGTGAGGAGATAGAGGTGGAGGTGTGTGGGGAATGAGGGGGAATGTGGGGAGAGAGAGGGGGAATGGGGGAGACAGAGCGGGAGGAGTGTGGGGACACAGAATGAGAGGAGTGGTGAGTGTGTGGGGAGAAAGACAGAGTGTGGGGTGGAGAATGAGAGGAGAGTGGGGAGAGAGGGGGTGTGGAGAGAGATGGGGAGGTGTGTGGGGAGAGAGATTGGAGGTGGCAGGACAGAGGGGAGTGTCGGGAGAGAGTGGGGAGGAGTGTGGAGAGAGGGGAGGAGATGGGAAGTCAGACGGTCAGAAAATTGGGGAGAGAGACGGGGGATCGGTATGGGAGAGAGAGAATGGACGGAGGGGGAGGGAGAGAGGCAGAGAGAGTGAAGAGTGTTGGGGAGACGCATTATGTGTTACTCACATGTATGCAGGAGAAAGATATTTATTCATTTTAACCACTGCCTATTAAAATGAAAATAACGAATAAAAACGTCTGCACCGGCCAACGTGGATAGAACAGCAAGATGCAGTGAGAGCTCATTAGAGATGAGATTAATTACTGATAGTGTCACTGCTTATCCAGACCCATCACTGACCACACTGATAATGTCACTGCTTATCCAGACCCATCACTAACCACACTGATAATGTCACGGCTTATCCAGACCCATCACTAACCACACTGATAATGTCACTGCTTATCCAGACCCATCACTGACCACACAGATAATGTCACTGCTTATCCACACCCATCACTGACCACATTAACGTAACACACAGGTATGTTCTTTGTATCATCCATTCCAAGGACATCTCACATACTGTACAACCAGCTACCCAGTTCCATCGCACGCTGCTCAGATATATTTTCACCAGTGACAACATTGACAACATTTGCCTCGTGCTGATTGGTACGGACACCTCTGAACTCACTGATGGTTTCACGTCCCATCTGCTTATGATTCTGAACGCATTTGCGCTACAAATGAATACCCATAAACAGAAAAATCAAGACTTAACTGTTCCTCCAAGTTCCAGCGCTTTCCTCAGTTGTACTTCAAATATCTGCGAGGCCCTTTTGTGTAGTTCTGGTCACCATATTACAGATATGATGTCCTGTTGCCAGAGACAGTGCGGAACAGATTCACCAGGATGTTATCTGGAATGGACAGCGTTAGTTTGAAGACAGAATCAATTGGGTGGGATTGTTCTCCTTGGAGCGCAGGAGGACGAGGGGTGATCTTATAGACATGTTTTAGATCATGAAAGGAATAGATGTAGTGGATGCTCGGATTCTTCTGCCCTGAATAGGCGAATCGAGGTCCAGAGGACATACGTTTAAGTTGAAGGGAAAATCATTGAATAGGAATCTGAGGGGTAACTTTTTCACGCAATGGGTGGTGGATGTATGGAACAAACTGCCAGATGAGGAATTTGAGGCAGGGACTATCCCAACATTTATGAAATAGTTAGACAGGTTGGGTACATGAATAGGACAGGTTTGGTGGGATATGGACCAAATGCAGACAGGTGGAACTAATGTAGATGGGGCCTGATGGCTGGTGTGGGCAAGTTGGGCTGAAGGGCCTGATTCCACACCATATCACTCTATGACTATGAGTACAGGGCTGAACTACCTCCTCTGGCACCTCGTTCCACACACCCACCACCCTTTGTGTGAAAAATACCCCTCAGGTTCAGATTAAATTTCACCCCCTCATCTTAAACCTGCTCCCCATGGTTCCTGCTTCCACTTCTCTGTGCGTCTGCCAGATCTATTCCTCTCATTATTTTGTTGATCTGTAGAAGATCATCCCTCATCCTCCTGCATCAAGAGATATAGGCCTCGGTTGCAGTTCATCGGTACCGACACTTCAGAACTCACTGGTGGTTTCACTTCCCATGTGCGTCTGATTGTGAACACACTTGCACGACAGCTGAACATCCAAACAAAGAATAACCAAGACTTAACTGCTCCTCCAAGTGCAGCGCTCTCCTACGTCGTACTTCAAATATCTGCGAGGCCCTTTTGTGTAGTTCTGGTCACCATATTATACAAATGATGTCCCGTTGCCAGAGGCAGTGCGGAACAGATTCATCAGGATGTTATTTGGAATGGACAGCGTTAGTTTGAGGACAGATTTGATCGGGTGGGATTTATCTCATTAGAGCAAGAATGCAGAGGGATGACCTTACTGAGGCTTGTAAAATTATGTCAACTATAGCAGGGTTGAGTAGATGGTCACAGTTATTTCCCAGGCTGTGAGATTCTAAACCCAGAGAACTTACGTTTATTCGAAAGGGGAGAGGTTTAAGGGAATTCTGACTTCAAATATGCAACAATCTTTTCATTTGAGGCGGTGGGAATAGATACCATCACAGCAAATAAACAGCATTTAGACAGCCGTTGTTTCGGATAGGAATGGAGGGATATGGGACAAATACAGGTGAATGAGATTACCGTAGATATGCATCTCGGTCCGAATGGACGAGTCGGGCCGAAGGGCCTGTTTCCCTGCAGTTCCCATGACTGGAAGCAGCGGTTCTGTAATCACTAATGTGCTCTGTCATCGGCCTCCCCAGTTGTAGCCACATAGCAGACACATCACTGACTGCACAACAGTGGCGATACTGTATTGGGTGGTGGTTTCACCAACAACGGAGGCACATTGTTCATCTCCCTCACAAGTGTCCAACAGGTGCTTCACTCTCCTCAAACTAAACTCTAGCCTAGAAATCCGAGGAATTACACGCCAACAGGTGTCGAATTTTCTCAAACCTGCAGTTTAAACAACAACACGATATAACTGCCTATCATATACGTTGGTCGTTTTAATATGTCTCAGATCATTGAAGTGTTTCTTTCAGTTTCTATGTGTGCCAAATATATACAGCAGGAAGGGAGAAACGCTCTCGTATTAATTAATAAATAGGCACAGAAATACAGACTGAGTGTGTGTGAGAGCTCTCTTGAATTAACTGGAATTTAGGATGAGAGGTGATCTTGACGAAACATATAGAATTCTGAAGAAGGGTCTCCACCCATTCCTTCTCCTAAGAGATGCTGCCTGTCCCGCTGAGTTACTCCAGCTTTTTGTGTCTATGTTCTGTTTAAACCAGCATCTGCAGTTCCTTCTTACACATATACAATTCTTAAGGGATTGGACAGGCTAGATAGAGGAAAAATGTTCCCGATGCTGTGGGAGTCCAGAACAGGGATCACAGTTTACGAATAAGGGGTAGCTCAATTATTACTGAGATGAGGAAAAACTGAACTGTCGTCGGCCTCCCCAGTTGAGATGAATTGTGAATCTGTGGAATCTGAGGGGTAATTTTTCACATAAAGCATGGTGGGTGTGTGGAACGAGCTGCCAGAGGAGGTAGTTCAAACCTGTACCCATAGAGTCATAGAGTGATATGGTGTGGAAACAGGCCCTTCGGCCCAACTTGCCCACTCCAGCCAAAATGCCACATCTACACTAGTCCCACCTGTCTGCATTTGGTCCATTTCCCACCAAACCTGTCCTATTCATGCACCTGTCTAACTGTTTCATGAATGTTGGGATAGTCCCTGCCTCAAATACCTCCTCTGGCAGTTTGCTCCATTCATTCAACACCCACTGTGTGAAAATGTTACCCCTCAGATTCCTATTCAATCATTTCCCCTTCACCTTAAACGTATGTCCTCTAGACCTCGATTCTCCTAATCAGGGCAGGAGAAGCTGAGCATCTACCCGGTCTGTTCCTTTCATGATCTAAAGCATGTCTATAAGATCACCCCTCATCCTCCTGCGCTCCAAGGAGACCAATCCCACCCAATTGATTCTGTCTTCAAACTAACGCTGTCCATTCCAGATAACATTCTGGTGAATCTGTTCCACACTGTCTCTGGCAACACGACATTGTTTCTATAATATGGTGACCAGAACTACACAAAATGGCCTCGCAGATATTTGAAGTACGACTGAGGAGAGCGCTGCACTTGGAGGAACAGTTAAGTCTTGATTTTTCTGTATTTTGATGTTCATTTGTAGTGCAAGTGTGTTCAGAATCAGACGCAGATGGGAAGTGAAACCATCAGCGAGTTCAGAGGTGTCCGTGCCAATCAGCACGAGGCAAATGCTGTCAAAGGTGTCAATGGTGAAAATATATCTGAGCAGCGTGCGATGGAACTGGGTAGCTGGTTGTTACAGTATGTGAGATGTTCTTGGATTGGATGATACAAAGAACATACCTGTGCGTGACGTTAATTCAGGATTCAGGATTCAGGATATCTTTATTTGTCATCCAAAAAACATTTTTTTTGGACGAGATTTCGTCAGTGATGTGTCTGGATAAGCAGTGACATTATCAGTGTGGCCAGTGATGGGCCTGGGTAAGCAGTGACATTGTCGACGTGGTCAGTGATGGGTCTGTATAAGCAGTGTCATTATTAGCGTGGTCAGTGATGGGTCAGGATAAACAGTGACCTGATCAGTGTGGTCAGCGATGGTGAGTAATTGTGCTATGCCATTCATCCAGTGGGGACTATTAGTTCCAGCCGGTGAACACAAGGCGAGGTTCTGTTCAATCTGCAGTTTATTTTTTTATTGCACTACTTCAGACCAGTTGACAGGTTGATGCTAATTCAAACCCACAGACATGACAGCAAAGTCGTTCTGAGCGTTAATTACCAACTCACCCGTCTATGCTGTCCACAGTGGTTTAGAAACATAGAAACAAAGAAAATACTTGCAGGAGTAGGCCATTTGTCCTTTTGAGCCCGCACCGCCATTCAACATGATCATGGCCGACCATCCTAAATCAGTACCCCGTTCCTGATTTCTCCCCGTGCAACTTTATTCCGTTAGCCGTAAGAGCTATATCTGACTCTCCCATGAAAACCTCCTGTGAATTGACCTCCACTGCCTTCTGTGGCAGAGATTTCCACAGATTCACAATTCATCTCAACTGGCGAGGCCGACGACAGATCAGTTTTTCCTCATCTCAGTAATAATTGAGCTACCCCTTATTCGTAAACTGTGATCCCTTTTCTGGACTCCCACAACATCGGGAATATTTTTCCTGTATCTAGCCTGTCCAATCCCTTAAGATATGTATATGTGTAAGAAGGAACTGCAGATGCTGGTTTAAATAGAAGATAGACACAAAAAGCTGGAGTAACTCAGCGGGACAGGCAGCATCTCTTGGGAGAAGGAATGGGTGGAGACCCTTCTTCAGAATTCTACATGTTTCGACAAGATCCCCTCTCATCCTAAATTCCAGTGAATTTTAGAGAGCTCTCACACGCACTCAGTCTGTATTTCTGTGCCTATATATGAACTAATTCAAGAGAGCGTCTCTCGCTTCCTGCTGTGTATAACTGACACACAGAGAAACTGAAAGAAACACTTCAATGATCAGAGACATATTAAAATGACCAACGTATATGACAGGCAGTTATATCATTTTGTTGTTTAAACTGCAGGTGTGAGAACTTTCGACACCTATTTACGTTTAATTCCTCGGATGTCCAGGCTAGAGTTTAGTTTGAGGAGAGTGAAACACCTGTTGGACACTTGTGAGGGTGATGAACAATGTGCCTCCGTTGTTGGTGACACCACCACCCAATACAGTATCGCCACTGTTGTGCAGTCAGTGATGTGTCTGCTATGTGGCTACAACTGGGGAGGCCGATGACAGAGCACATTAGAAATTACAGAACTGCTGATTCCAGTCATGGGAACAACAGGGAAACAGGCCCTTCGGCCCGACTCGTCCATGCAGACCGAGATGCATATCTACGGTAATCTCATTCACCTGTATTTGTCCTATATCCCTCCATTCCTATCCGAACCAACGGCTGTCCAAATGCTGTTTATTTGCTGTGATGGTATCTGTCCCCACCGCCTCAAATGAAAAGATTGCTCCATCTTTGAAGTCAGAATTCCCTTAAATCTCTCCCCTTTCGATTAAACGTAAGTTCCCTGGGTTTAGATTCTCGCAGCCTGGGAAATAAGTGTGACCATGTATTCAACCCTGCTGTAGTTGACATAATTTTACAAGCCTCAGTAAGGTCGTCCCTCTGCATTCTTGCTCCAATGAGATCAATCCCACCCGATCAAATCTGTCCTCAAACTAACGCTGTCCATTCCAGATAACATCCTGGTGAATTTGTTCCGCACTGCCTCTGGCAACAGGACATCATTTGTATAATATGGTGACCAGAACTACACAAAAGGGCCTTGCAGATATTTGAAGTACAACTGAGGAGAGCGCTGCACTTGGAGGAGCAGTTAATTCTTGATTATTCTTTGTTTGGATGTTCAGCTGTAGTACAAGTGTATTCACAATCAGACGCACATGGGAAGTGAAACCATCAGTGAGTTTAGAAGTGTCAGTACCGATGAACTGCAACCGAGGCAGAAAGATGAATTAACTGTAGAGCAGAGGGATCTAGGACGACATGGACATAATGTGTTGAATGTAGCGTCACAGATTGATAGTGTGGGCAAAAAGGCTTTTGTAACATTGGCCGTCTTCGGTCAGAGCATTGTGTATAGATATTCGGAGGTTATGTTGCCGTTGTATAAGACGTTGGTGAGTCTGCATTTGGAGTATTGTGATCAGTTGTGTGCACCATGATACAGGAAAAATGGTGTCAATCTGGAAAGGTGATAGAGGAGATGTACGAGGATGCAGCGCGGACCCGTGGGCCTGATCTTGAGGGACAGGTTCAGCAGAATAGTACTTTATCCCTTGGTGCACAGGAGGATGAGGGATGATCTTCTACAGCTGAACAAAATAATGAGAGGAATAGATCTGGCAGACGTACAGAGAGGGGAAAGCAGGAACCAGGGGGCCCAGGTTTAAGATGAGGGGGAAAATTTAATCGGAACCCGAGGGGTAATTTTTCACACAAAGGGTGGTGGGTGTGTGGAATGAGGTGCCAGAGGAGGCAGTTCAGCCCTGTACTCATAGAGTCATAGAGTGATATGGTGTGGAATCAGGCCCTTCAGCCCAACTTGCCCACACCAGCCATCAGGCCCCATCTACACTAGTTCCACCTGTCTGCATTTGGTCCATCTCCCACCATACCTGTCCTATTCATGTACCCAACCTGTCTAACTATTTCATAAATCTTGGGATAGTCCCTGCCTCAAATTCCTCATCTGGCAGTTTGTTCCATACATCCACCACCCATTGTGTGAAAAAGTTACACCTCAGATTCCTATTCAATGGTTTTCCCTTCCACTTAAACGTATGTCCTCTGGACCTCGATTCGCCTATTCAGGGCAGGAGAATCCGAGCATCCACTGCATCTATTCCTTTCATGGTCTAAAACAGGTCTATAAGATCACCCTCATCCTCCTGCGCTCCAAGGAGACCAATCCCACCCAATTGATTCAGTCTTCAAACTAACGCTGCCCATTCCAGATAACATCCGTGTGAATCTGTTCCGCACTGTCTCTGGCAACAGGACATCATATCTATAATATGGTGACCAGAACTACACAAAAGAGCCTCGCAGATATTTGAAGTACAACTGAGGAAAGAGCGCTGCACTTGGAGGAACAGTTAAGTCTTGATTTTTCTGTATGTGGGTTTCATTTGTAGCGCAAATGCGTTCAGAATCATACGCAGATGGGAAGTGAAACCATCAGTGAGTTCAGAGGCGACCGTACCAATCAGTATGAGGCAAATGTTGTCAACGTTGTTACTGGTGAAAATATATCTGAGCAGCGTGCGATGGAACTGGGTAGCTGGTTGTTACAGTATGTGAGATGTCCTTGGAATGAATGATACAAAGAACATACCTGTGTGTGACGTTAATGTGGTCAGTGATGGGTCTGGATAAACAGTGATATTATCAGTGTGGTCAGTGATGGGTCTGGATAAGCAGTGAAATTATCAGTGTGGTCAGTGATGGGTCTGGATAAGCAGTGACATTATCAGTTTGGTCAGTGATGGGTCTGGATAAGCAGTGCCATTATCAGTGTGGTCAGTGATGGATCCGGATAAGCAGTGACATGATCTCATTAAATCTGACACCGATGTTTTACATTTGATATGATCTAAAATAAAGAATCCTTTCTTTTTAATTTTCTTCAGTTTTTATTTTGTTTTTTCACAGAGATATATACAAAACAGTACAACACCATCGACATAAATAAAATAAAATAAGAAAAACAACAAAAATAAATGAATAAATAAGCAAAGGATATCAATAAATAAAAACATTTGAATAAGACGGTGTGGTACACTTACCAAATAAAATATAAAAAAGTAACAATGATTGGTTATCTGGAAAGATTTCAATATTCGCACAAACATACCATCTAGTTCTATATAACACAATCTTCCAATATCTAGCTCGGCATTTATCTAGTTATCATATCATATATATACAGCCGGAAACAGGCCTTTTCGGCCCTCTAAGTCCGTGCCGCCCAGCGATCCCCATACATTAACACTATCCTACACCCACTAGGGACAATTTTTAAAAAACATTTACCCAGCCAATTAACCTACATACCTGTACGTCTTTGGAGTTGGTGTCATGGCTCAAATAAATGATCCATTTTTTTCAGATCTTGTCAAAGAATCCCTTCTTTATAATTCAAATGTTCGACTCTAAAGGGTTAACTCAAGTTCAGTATCCGTAATTAATCTAAACTTTAATGAGCATTAACTGCATTTTGCTGCTGGTAAACACGGCAGCTGAAGATGCATCAGCTTGTTATTTTCTTAATTAACACAGGTTAGAAATGCTAATTAACTTTCTCTGGCATACACTTGAAAGAATAACACATAATGCTGAAAATTAAAATGCAGCTTCAGATCTGAGAAAGGGGGAGTTGGTTAAATGTTCTTTGCGATTTATTCACAAAATGCTGGAGTAACTCAGCAGGTCAGGCAGCATCTCGGGAGAGAAGGAATGGGTGACGTTTCGGGTCGAGACCCTTCTTCAGACTGTTCTTTGCGTTTCTCCCAATGGGGAATATTAGTTCCAGCCGGTGAACACTAGCTGTGGCACTGTTCAATCTGCAGTTTATTTTGTAGTGAACTACTTCAGACCAGGTGACAGGTAGATGTGAATTCAAACTCACAGACCAGACAGCAAGGTCGGTCTGAGAGTAAATGACCAACTCATCCGTCTGGGCTGTCCACACAGCGGCACAGAGAAAGCTGCCACACACGCAGACTTCATTTATGTGCTTATTTATCATGTAATTCAAGAGAGCATATCTCCCATCATGCAGTGCAAACCTGGCACTCATAGAAACTGAAATAAACACTTCAATGATCAGGGACTGTTATGAAAAATGACCAATGTATGTGACAGGCAATTATAATGTTTTCTGCTTAATCTGCATCTTTGAGAAATATGGATATCTATTTATGTCTAATTCCCCTGATTTCAAGGCTCGAGTTCTGTGGTAATAAAATATCCAAGGGCTATTTAAAAGCAGTTTGTATGTTAGTGCTGTCCCTGACGCAAATTTCAGACAAACGTTGCCGTGTTTCAATAGACAATAGACAATAGACAATAGACAATAGGTGCAGGAGTAGATCATTCAGCCCTTCGAGCCAGCACCGACATTCAATGCGATCATGGCTGATCACTCTCAATCAGTACCCCGTTCCTGCCTTCTCCCCATACCCCTCACTCTGCTATCCTTAAGAGCTCTATCCAGCTTTCTCTTGAAAGCATCCAACGAACTGGCCTCCAATGCCTTCTGAGGCTGAGAATTCCACTCCTTCACCACTCTCTGATTGAAAAAGTTCTTCCTCATCTCCGTTCTAAATGGCCTACCCCTTATTCTTAAACTGTGGCCCCTTGTTCTGGACTCCCCCAACATTGGGAACATGTTTCCTGCCTCTAATGTGTCCAATCCCCTAATTATCTTATATGTTTCAATAAGACCCCCCTCATCCTTCTAAATTCCAGTGTATACAAGCCTAATTGCTCCAGCCTTTCAACATACGACAGTCCCGCCATTCCGGGAATTAACCTAGTGAACCTACGCTAGGTTGTCTACGGGAGGGATGGTGCATTTTAATTCATCTGAACTATTCCCATTTGCCGGCATATGGATCATCTCCCTCTAAACCATTCCCCTCATGTACCTGTCCAAATGTCTTAGTGATCCCATTATGTCGCTACCTATGACACTGTCCACCTCTATGAGGTCACTGCACTGCCTGCTGCGCTCCATGGAATAAAGTCCTGGCGAGCCCAACATTTCCCTGTAGCTCCGACTCTTGTTTTCTGGCAACGTGTTGAAATTATTTTCTGCACTCTTTGCAAATTACTGGCATATTTCCTAAACATGGTGACGGCAGATTATACACGTTACTCCAAGTGCATCCTCACCAACGTCTCGTCCACCTGAACATAACTTTCCAACTTCTACATTTTATTCACTGGCTGATGAAGACAGTGGGCAAAAAAACCTTATCTACCACCCTATCCCCCTGTTACATCCCTTTTCTTGCAACAATGTACTTTTATTCTGAGATCCCTCTGCTCTGCAACACTCCCCAGATAACTACCATTCATGGTGAAGATCGCCCTGGTTTGTCTTCCCTAATTTAAAATCTCACACATCTGCAAGAAACACTATTTGAAATTTCTCAGCCCATTTTCCAATTTGAAAAAGCTCCTGCTTTAATCCTTGCCAACCATTTCCAATGCCTGTGATACCACCTACTTTAGTGTCAACTGCAAACTTATACATTAGTCCGTTACATTCTCAGGGAACTCATTGACACAGATGACAAACAACAATGAGCGCAGCACCAATCCCTGAGACAGACCACCACTCCTTGACCAATGAACGAAACTGTACCATATGCCTCTTTACAACTGTCCACTGCCGTTATCACATTCAGGGAGCTGTTTACCTGTATTGCAAGATACTTTTATACATCACTGATGTTAAGGGTCATGCCATTAATTATATAGTTTGAACTCACATTTGACGTCCCAAATTGCAACATCTCTCATTTGCTCAGAATAATTTGCATCTGTGATTTCCCCCACCCCTCCCATCTCTCTACTTGATCTATACGCCACTAAATACTGAGACAGCCTCCCTCACATTCCTCAACCCCAGAAATCTTGGTGTCATCCGCAAACTTACAAAACAACCCGTGTATATTCACGCCCAAGTCATTTATGTGTCTCACAAACAGTAGAGGTCCCAGCACAGATCCCTGTGTATTACTACTGGTCACAGACCTCCAGCCTGAATATTGCCCTTCCACCACAACACTCTGCCTTCTATCATTCAGACAGTTCTGAATTCATGCGACCAAGTCACCGTTAATCCCGTGTGCCTTCACCTCCTGGATCGGTCTACCATGGGAGACTTTGTCAAAGGTCCGGATAAGCAGTGATATTATCAGTGTGGTCAGTGATGGGTCTGGATAAGCAGTGACATTTTCAGTGTGGTCAGTGATGGGTCTGGATAAGCAGTGACATTATCAGTGTGGTCAGTGATGGGTCTGGATAAGCAGTGACATTATCAGTGTGGTCAGCGGTAGGTCTGGATAAGCAGTGACATCATCAGTGTGGTCAGTGATGGGTCTGGATAAGTAGTGACATTATCAGTGTGGTCAGTGATGGGTCTGTATAAGCAGTAACATTATCAGTGTGGTCAGTGATGGGTCTGTATAAGCAGTAACATTCTCAGTAATTAATCTCATCTGTAATGAGCTCTCACGGCATCTTGTTGTTCTATCCACGTTGGCGGGTGCACACGTATTTATTTGTTATTTTCACTTTAATAGGCAGCGGTGATGAGTCGATAACTTTTTGCTGGATAAGATTGAAGGAATAACGCATTATGCGTCTCTCCCAACACTCCTCTCTCTCTCTCTCTCTCTCTCTCTCCCTCTCTCCCTCCTCCCATTCTCTGTCCTCTCCCCACTTTTCCGATTCTGTTTTCCCACTTCCTCCCCTCTCCACACTCCTCCCCACTCTCTCCCCACACTCCCCTCTGTCTTGCCACACTCCGCGAATCTCTCTCCCCATACACATCCCCCAATCTCCGCACCCTCTCTCCCCACTCTCCTCCCACTCTCCATCCCCACACTCCTGCATTCTCCACACACACTCACCACTCCTCCCATTCTTTCCCCCACACTCCTCCCCCTCTCTCCCCCACGTGCCTCCCCATCTCTCTCCCCACGCACATCCCCCTCTCTGCCCACACTCCTACCCCTTACATTCCCCCACACTCCCCCTATCTCTCCCCGTGCTCCACCGCACTCTCTCTCCCCATTCCACTCATTCCCACACTACTCCCCCTCTCTCCCCCACACACCTCCTCCACTCCCCAATCCTCCCCCTGTTTGTCATAAGGTCGTAACTGATAGTAGAATTAGAGAGGGGGAGAGAGACAGGGGTTTGTGAGAGAGAGAGGGGGTAGGGGGAGAGGGGGGAGGGGGAGAGAAGGAGGAGAGGGAGAGAGACGACAGGAGAGGAGAGAGAGAGAGGTGGGTCTCATCAGAGTGTTTCCCTTTGTGCGTCGATAAGGCCTTTAATGAACCGACCTGTTAGATGGAACCGCCTCTGAACTCCGAGCTGGTTTACTTTGTGTCTGTGCCTATCTGAGGAAAGTCAGACATAGGATACAAGTCTCGCACAGAATGTCCTCGTACACACAGGGTGGTGGGTGTATAGAACGGGCTGCCAGACGCATGTACTAGTGCAATGTTTAAGAAACATTTAGACATTTACGTGGATGGGACGGGTTGAGAAAGATATGGGGCAAACGCGGGCAGGTGGGACTGGGATAGACGGGGCAAGTTGCATTGGAGTGGGCGAGTTGGGCCGGATATTTCCGTGCTACATGACTCCATGACGCTGTGACTTTTAAATGTATTCTTATATAGTGCACGGGGGAGAGAAAGAGGGAGAGAGAGAAGGGAGAGAGAGAGAGGGCGGGGAGGGAAGGAGAGGGAGAGAGAGGGGGTAATAATTGTTAGCTTAATATATTGTAAATTTGGTTCTCAAGTCGAGGGGGGGGTCATGGTATCAAATATTAGTTTAGTTTATAATTGTAAATTCATGAAAATGAAGTGGAGAGGGGGAGAGAGAGGAGAAAGAGAGACGGGGAGAGACTGAAGGAAGGGAGAGAGGGTGGTGAGAGAAAGAGGAGGAAGAGTGAAAGAGAGGAGAGAGAGGGGGAAGTGAGAGAGAGGTGAGATAGAGGGGGAAGCGAGAGGGGGAGAAAGGGAGAGGGAAAGAGAGGGGGAGAGAGAGGAGGAAGAGAGGGGAGAGTTTAGTTTTTATTTTAACAGTTTATTTTATTTAGTCAAAAGAGAGGAGAGAGAGAGAAATGAGGCGAGGGGAAGAGAGAGAGGGGGGGAGGAAGAGGTGGAGAGACTGGGGAAGAGAGAGAGACTGGGGAGAAAAAGGAGAGAGGGAGAGGGCAGAGAGAGGGGAGAGATAGGAGAGGTCGGGAGAGGGAGGGGAGGGGAGGGGAGAGTGGGGAGAGAGGGAGCGGGAAGTTGGTATCAAATATTAATTTATTTTAATTGATTGTTGTAAATGTAGTCTTATAAAATGGGGGGGAGGGAAAGAGAAGTAGAGAAAGAGGGGAGAGAGAGTGAGGGGGAGGGAGAGAGAGTGGGTAACAAATATTAGTTTAGTTTATTGTTGAATTTATTATAAAATGGAATGCGAGAAAGAATATCAAATATTAGTTTAGTTTATTATTGTGAATTAATTGAGTATTGTGAGGGGGGAGAGAAAGGGGATAGATTATTTTTAGTTTAGAGACATAGAAACGTAGAATATAGGCGCAGGAGGCCATTTGTCCCTTCGTGCCAACACCGCCATTCATTGTGATCATGGCAGATCATCGACAATCAGTAACCTGTGCCTGCTTCTCCCCATATTCCTAGCTTCCGCTCGCCCCTAGAGCTCTTTAATTTAGTTTAGTTTATTTAGTCAAAGGAGAGGAGAGAGAGAGAGAGAGAGAGAGAGAGAGAGATGGGGTGAGTGTGAGAGAGAGAAGGGGAGAGTGAAAGGGGAGAGAGTGTGTCACATTAGTCCGCGCGGGAATAGGTGACGCTTCGGGTCGAGACCCTTCTTCAGACTGATGTCAAGGGGGCCGGAAAAAGAAAGGATATAGATGGAGACAGGAAGACAGTGGGAGAACTGGGAAGGGGGAGGGGGGGGGGGGAATAGGAGAGAGACAGAGGAACTGTCTAAAGTTGGAGATGTCAATGTTCATACCGCTGGGCTGCAAGCTGCCCAAGCGAAATATGAGGTGCTGTTCCTCCAATTTCCGGTGGGCCTCACTATGGCACTGGAGAGGCCCATGACAGAAAGGTCAGACCCGGTGGCTGAGTACTTCAACTCGCCCTCCCACTCCCAGTCTGACCTTTGAGAATTTCATAACTTCACAACTCTCTGGGTGAAAGAGTTTTTCCTCATTTCAGTACTAAATGGCCTACACCTGATTCTTAAACTGTGGCATCTGGTTCTGGACTCCCCCAACATCGGAAACATGTTTCCTGCATCCCTTAATAATTGTATCTGTTTCTATAAGATCCCCTCTAAACTCCAGTAAATACAAGCCCAGTCGCTCCATTCTTTCATCATATGATAGTCCCGCCATCCTGCGAATTAACCTCGTGAACCTGCGCTGCATTCCATCAATAGCAAGAATGTCCTTCCACAAATTGGGAGACCAAATGTGCACACAATACCTCAGATGTGGTCTCACCAGGGCCCTGTACAACTGCAGAAGGATCTCTTTGCTCCTGTACTCAAATCGTCTCGTTGCGAAGGCTAACATGCCATTAGCTTTCTTCACTGCCTGCCATATCTGCATGCTTACTTTTAGTGACTGATCTACAAGGATTCCCAGGTCTTGTTGCACTTCCCCTTATCATAATCGGACACCATTCAGATAATAATCTGCCTTCTTGTTCTTGCCACCAAAGTGGATAACCTCACATTTATCCACATTACACTGCATCTGCCCACTCACCCAACCTATACAAGTCACCCTGCATCCTCATAGCATCTTTTTCACAGTTCATCATGCCACCCAGCTTTGTGTCATCTGCAAATCTGCTTATGTTACTTTTTATTCCTTCATCAAAATCATCTATATATGGATTGTAAATGGCTGCGGTCCCAGAACCGAGCCTTGCGGTACCCCATTAGTCACTGCCTGCCATTGCGAAAGGGACCCATTAATTCCTACTCTTTGTTTCCTATCTGCCAACCAATTTTCTATCCATGTCAATACACTGCCCCCTATACTACGTGCTCTAATTTTGCCCACTCATCTCCTGATTGCCCACTAATTGGCCACTAACCAGTGTCCTCATGTACCTGTCCAAATGTCGTAGTGTTATTACTATGGCACTCCCTATGATACTGTGCACCTCCATGAGATCACTGCTCTCTCTACTGAGCTCCATGGAATAAAGTCCTGGCGTGTCCAGCCTTTCCCTCGAGCTCCGAACCTTGTCTCCGGGCAACTTGTTCGATAATATATTCAGCGCTCTTTACAAATTAGTGGCATATTGCCCAAACACGGTGGCTAAATATATGCACATTACTCCAAGTGCGTCCTCACTAACGTCTTGTCCAACTGAACATAACTTTCCAACTTTTAAATTTTATTCACTGGCTGATGAAGACAGTGGGCCAAAAAACCCTTCTCCACCACCCTATCCCCCTGTTACGTCCCTTTTTTTGCAACTATGTGCTTTTGTTCTGCGATCCCTCTGCTCTACAACACTCCCCAGCGAACTACCATTCACGGTGAAGATCATGCCCTGGTCTGACTTCCCAAAATTTAAACCTCACACTACCTGCAACAAACACCATTTGCTATTTCTCAGCTCACTTTCCAATCTGAAAAAGTTCCTGCTTTAATTCTTGCTCACCATTTTCACTGACTGTGATATCACAGGGGGGGAGATAAAAAGGCGAAAGAGAGAGGGGGTGAGAGAGAGAGGGTGAGAGAAAGATTGAGAGAGGGTGAGAGAGAGGGGAGAGAGAAAGAGAGAGAAAGGGTGGAGAGGGAGAGTGATAGGGTAGAAAGAGGGGGAGAGGGGGTATCAAATATTAGTTGTTTAATTTATTATTTTTAATGTTTTCTTATACAGTGGAGGGGGGAGAGAAAGAGGAGAGAGAGAGAGAGGGAGAGGGAGAGATAGGGAGGGGGAGGGGGAGAGAGGGGATAACAAATATTAGCTTAATATATTGTAAATTTTATTATAAAGTGGAGGGGGGCAGGGTATCAAATATTAATATAGTTTAATTTAGTTTAGTATATTTAGTCAAAAGGGATGAGAGGGAGATGGGGTGAGTGTGTGAGAGAGAGAAGGGGAGAGAGAGGGTGTGGAATGTTTGGTATATTAGTTTAGTTTCTGCGCTATATCTCTAAATTAATAAATCTGTGAACGGGCGATCGCTGGTCGGAACGGACTCGGTGGGCTGAATGGCCTGTTTCCGTGCTGCATCTGAAATAAAAAGGGAAAAGGTGAAACACGTAGAGGAGGGCGAGTTTTCAGCCTGTTTCAAGATGGCCGACTTTTGCCTCCTGTTCCCACCAGAGGACAACAGAAAGGACGTTTACTCCCGTAACCACGAAATATCACCATCCCCCACCCCACCCCTTATCCAGAGTCCAGTCCCCATGATGGTCAACATCTACACTGAATAGGTGGTGGTGTTTCAGGACAGGGGGAGGGGGGAGAGTGAGAGAGGGGAATAAGAGGGGGAGAGAGTTGAGGGGAGAGGGACGAGGAAGAGAGAGGTGTGAGAGCGAGAGGGGAGAGATGGGAGGGAGACAGGGCACCGAAAGAGAGGTGGAAGAGAGAGGGCAGTAAGAGAGGGGGAGAGAGAGTGGAGGCGGATTGAGAGAGAGTGGGAGAGAGGGCAGAGAGAGAGGGCAGAGAGAGGGAGAAATGGGAGAGAGTAGGAGAGAGAGAGAGGGGGAGAGGGGGGATCAAATATTTGTTAGGTTTAATTTATTATTGTAAGTGTATTATAAAGTGCAGGGGGGAGAATGAGGGGGTAGAAACTGAAATAAACACTTCAATGATCAGGGACTGTCATTAAAAATGATCAATACATATGACAGGCAATGGTGTTATTTTTCTGCTTAATCTGCATCTTTGAGCAACGTGGCCACTTGTTGATGTTTAATTCCTCTGACTTCAAGGCTAGAGTTTAGTGGGAACTAAATATCCAAACAGAAGTCAGGCGGGTTAAAAGCAGTTTATTTGTTAGTGCTGCACCTGCCACAAATGTCAGGCACATGTTGTGGTGTTTCATGGGGAGGGAGAGCGTATTTCACTTCATCAGACGGTTATCAAATGTCAGTCTAGTTTAATTGTTCATTGCAAATGTCATTTTATCAAGTGGAGAGTGGGGAGAAAGAAGAGAGAGAGAGAGAGAGAGAGAGAGAGAGAGAGAGAGAGAGAGAGAGAGAGAGAGAGAGAGAGCGAGAGAGAGAGAGAGAGAGGGAGAGAGAGAGACAGTGTGTGTGTGTGTGTGTGTGTGTGTGTGAGAGAGAGAGAGAGAGAGGGAAAGAGAGAGAGAGTAACGCAGAGACAGGGGCAGTGTCAGCATCCATCCATCCATCGATCATGGAGCACAAAATATTTCTTTATGTAGGATTCTTAACTTAATCTAATACAATCTGCATTTTGGAATATGTAGCAACTTAAATAAATATAGGGAGTCAGAGAGACAGAGAGAGAGGGAGACAGTGTGTGTGTGAGTGTGTATGTGAGTGTGTGTGTGAGGTTGTGTGAGTGTGTGTGTGTGTGAGTGTGTGTGTGTGTGTGTGTGTGTGTGTGAGTGTGTGTGTGAATGTGTGTGTGAGTGTGTGTGTGTGAGTGTGTGTGTGAGTGTGTGTGTGAGTGTGTGTGTGAGTGTGTGTGAGTGTGTGTGTGAGAGAGAGAGAGAGAGAGAGAGAGAGAGAGAGAGAGAGAGAGAGAGAGAGAGAGAGAGAGGGAAAGAGGGAGGGGGAGAGAACGAGAGAGAGGGAGAGAGATAAGAAAGAGAGGGAGAGAGGGAGAGGGTGGGTGAGAGAGAGAGAGGGAGCGAGAGAGAGGGAGGGAGGGATAGAGGGAGAGAGAGAGCGGGGTAGAGAGCGAGAGAGGGGGAGAGGGAAAGGGAGGGGGAGAGGGGGAAGGGAGAGAGAGAGAGAGAGAGAGAGGGGGGGGAGAGGGAGAGAGAGAGAGACGGAAGAGAGAGGGAGAGGGGGAGAGAGGGGGGCGGAGGCCCACCCACCCTACCCCTGACCGGTCCCCAGTGCGGAGGGCGGGAGGGTAAGAATGAGGAGGTAGAAACTGATATAAACACTTCAATGATCAGGGACTGTCATTAAAAATGATCAATATATATGACAGGCAATGGTGTTATTTTTTCTGCTTAATCTGCGTCTTTGATTGGGTGAATGTGAGGGGCTGGGGGTCCTGGAGCGGGGCCGGCGATGGGATCATCCGCCCGGGACTGACAGCTGGAAGATGCGGCGGTGAATGTGAGGAGCCGGAGCCCGGAGCGGAGAGACTGCGGCCGCCCTCTGGGATGCGCTCAGGGCGCGGGTTTATTAATGAGCCGCAGCGCTGAGGTGAGCGGATATTTCACCGCGCTCTTCACCTGCTCCCTGAACTTGGACTGGGTCACCGCGTAAATAAATGTGTTGGTGCAGCAGCTGAGATTCCTCAGCAAAAACCCGACGTCGCTAAAGATATATTGAGAATCATTCGGATCATTCCCAGTCCCTGTGATCTGATAATAGACGAAGTTTACAACCACCGTCAGCCACAGGAGGATGAAGCTGCCGGAGATGGTGAAGAGTAAAACCACAGACCTCCTCCTGCTCTCCATCTCCGGGTCACTGCGCTTCTCCCCCTTGCTCTCACCCCTCAGCCCCTGACGGACCCGACTGGCCACTAAAATGTGCCGGACTGTCAGAGCGTTGAGCAGCAGGATCACAGCGAAAGGGAGGAACGGAGTTAAAACCGTGTCGATCCAGTCAAATGCCACCCACCCGGGGTCAGTGTAAGCACTGCCCACCGTGACACAGCCCCACGGGACATTGTCGATGATCATCCAGGGTTCCAGTGTGAAGTAGCGGGGAACGTTTTTCAGACACAGCAGAACGCCGGCTGTTGCGAGAACCGCAGCCGCAGTTTTCCCGGTGCAATATTTAGTTTTCAGCTTCTGGCAACAAATGGCGACAAAGCGATCAACGGTGAAAGTGACGGTGAACCAGACAGAACAGTGCAGCTGCAGCCCTCAGTACAAGGTTAACACTGCACACAGGGGTGATGGACAGGACACTCCAATAAAAGTAATGGTATCGGATCTGAAACAAAATGACCTCGGTGATCAGGGTGAGTAGATCGGCCGCTGCCATGGCCACCAGGTAGCGAGTGGTGCAGGTGGAGAGGCCGCACTTTCCCCGGGACAGGATCACAATCGCCACTAAATTCACTGCGGAAAGAGAAGGGGACGGACACTGGGCATTACTGAACACGGTCTCCGGGGCTGAACACCGGCTCCACTTTCAGCTGGAGATCAGGAGTGTTGGAGTCGGTGCGCGGCTGCAGGTTTAACAATGTCAGACCCGGCTCCGACTATGCCCGACCTGCCCGCTTCAGGGGAGAAGAGATAAGGCGACGGGCGGGGTAAAGGGAGGGGAGGGAACGAGCAGCCGCCCGCTACAATAGGCGGAATGGTCCTGTCTACAGTTAACACCGCTCACAGTCTCTGATGGGGTCGGTTTCACAGACTTAACCGTGACCGGCCGCGTTTAACCAGGGCTCTGGGAACTCGGCATCTAATGGGGACGAGGAGGGTTCACGGGGGAAGGCAGGGACAACTTAGGATCCGGCAGCAGAGTGGCTCCATTAATGGTTTCATTCCTCAGTTCGGTAACAACACACGACGGTAGATCCGCGGCCACTGGTTCAGGAGATCGATCCAATTATTAACCAACAGGCGGTGGAATCCGACTGTGACAGAATCGACAGTGAGACGTGTCCACAGGAGCGGGTGTTCACTCTGATCAATAACTCAGACACAGTGAACTTCACAATGTAAACCCCTCCCAGTCACACCGTCCCGGAGAGCTGCCTGTCCCGAGCACTGGGACAACTCTGGGCAAGGTCCCACTGAAGGCAAGAACAACATTCTAGTGGGTCCCGGCAGTGGGAGAAAGAGAGGGTTAGTTTCGGCTGTCTGAAAGTAAGAAAAATCACAGCGTTAATTCAAAAATATTTCACTGAGAGGATTGATATACTTCACATATACTTGAACAACGATTATCAGTTGGGAATCTTGTAACAGAATCAGATTCAGAGCAACACCGGTGCACAGACGGAGTTATAAATTTTGAATTGTTCTGCTCACTTACCAGGGACTCCAACGGCAGCAATGATCACGTACAAGATTTTCTGCACGTCGAAATATTCCCAAAGCTTTTCCCCCATTTTCTCTGCCCAGCGACGTGTCCCCGTGAGCTACCGGTAATCTCTCGGAATGAAATGCTGGGGCAGAACATTCCCGGAGATTTTATACCACTTTCCGTCTCCACCGGGACAGTCAAGTTTCAATAGTGTTTAAAAATAGAGATTTTGAAATGATTCGCAAATAGATGACATCAGACAAGTGAAATCCCTGCTGAGACAGGTCGTGATTTATTCAGGGAATTGATTGAGAAACTCCAAAGACTGGGAATCGTGGCGATACTGAGGGATGGAAATTGGGAGCGGCATTGCTCCAGCAAAGGGGATATTGTTTCAAACTCCATCAGGTCCATCGATGGATGTGTAGCGACCATGGAGAATGGTCTAGGTCGTCGAACCCTCGGATTGGCCAGCGAGGTCACGTGGGAACGCGACCATGGGGATTGGTCCAGGGAAGGACATCGCTGATTGGTCAGCGATGTCATGGGTGCGTTTGGCGCCCGATTAGGTTAGTTCGTTTGAGTCTTCAAGGAAGACAGTAAGTTTATATTGGTTGTCCTGCGACTTGTTGTTTTGATTCTGTATTCGTGTATTGCGGTTGCAATAAACTTCATCTACAACTACAAGTCTCGGACTCGCCATATTGGTGACCCCGAACGTGATCTGGACGATCACCGACTGAGAAAAACCCGACGCCTCGTTGACGATGACTGAGCAGGGCACACCGGAGTCAAGCGCGGCGGACGTTCATCTTCCGTTATTTTGGACGTACGCACCGCAAGCTTGGTTTATCCACGCAGAGGCCCAATTCCATATAAAGAAGGTGTCGGATGATTCCACGAAGTACTTCTACCTCGTCAGCGCGCTATCGCCGGACACAACCAAGCGCGTGATGCGGTTCATAATAAATTCACCTGCGGAAGACAAGTATGAAACCATGAAGAAGGTATTACTGCGGACCTTCGGGTTAAAAAAGCATGGTGGTGCGGCAAAACTTCTGCACCTACCGGAGCTTGGAGACAAACTGCCTTCCGTCCTCATGGCCGAAATGATGGTGCTAGCCGGTGAGCATACGGATTGCCCGATGTTTGAGCAGGCATTCCGCGAAAAACTCCCCGAGGATGTCCGATTGCTGCTTACGGATTGTTCTTTTAAGGACCCCGAAGCATATGCAGCGAAAGCGGACGCGCTCATAGCGGGAAAAAACAAGGCAGGGGATTCCATCAACAAAGTCTCGACATCGGTGACCACGCCACAGCGACGGCAAGATGGCGCCACGTCTCCCGCCAATTCTCCGAAAGCCCGCCAAAAAGATCCGCACAAGCGCGGCTGGTGCTATTATCACCTACGATGGGGTAACGAATCCCGCAACTGCCGCTTGCCTTGTACCTTCGCGGGAAATGCCTCGGCCGATCGTACATAGGGGCAGTTACGATTGGCCAGAACCGGCGCCTCTATGTCCATGATCGATTCACGGACACAGAATTTTTGGTAGACACGGGAGCCATCGTCAGCATAGTGCCGCCGACCGACCTCGAAACCAGATCGGGTAAGACAGGTCCCACCCTCATCGCGGTGAACGGCAGCCCAATTCGCACGTTCGGTACACGGAAAATGTCCCTGGGTTTAGGCCTCCGCACGTACGAATGGCCATTCATCATAGCCGACGTCAAACAAGCGATCCTGGGCGCAGATTTTCTCTGGGCTTTTTCACTGGTTCCTGATGTCCGCGGTAACGACCTCCGACCTTCCGCCGAAGACGAGCACGTCGCTCCGACAATCGCCTCCTCGCCCAGCCCTACTGTCCAGGCCGTCGTCGCGGCCCCCGACTCATATGCTGCGATTCTGGCCGAGTTCCCAGAGCTGCTCGTTCAACGTTTTGACGCACCTTCGGCTAAGCACGGTGTGGTCCATCACATCCACACCAAAGGCCCTCCCGTTTTCGCTCGGGCCAGGAGACTGCCGCCAGACAAACTGGTGGTGGCAAAGGAGGAGTTCAGGAAGATGGAGGAAATGGGAATTGTCCGTCAGTCTGACAGCCCGTGGGCCTCGCCGTTACACATGGTCTCCAAGGCATCTGGGGGGTGGAGGCCATGTGGCGATTATCGGCGTCTCAATGCTGTCACCACGGCTGATCGCTACCCCATACCGCACCTACAGGACTTTTCATCTGGGCTGGAAGGTGCGGTAGTGTTTTCCAAAATCGATTTGGTGCGAGGATATCATCAGATTCCGGTGCGACCGGAGGACATACAAAAAACTGCAACTATAACTCCGTTCGGGTTGTTTGAATGGTTGCGTATGCCTTTCGGTTTAAAGAACGCGGCACAGGCTTTCCAGCGACTGATGGACCGCGTGGGCCGGGGTTTACCCTTTTTGTTTATCTATCTAGACGACATCCTGGTAGCTAGCCCCTCAGTGCAAGAACACCAGGCCCATTTGCGGACCGTGTTCCAGCGGCTCCAAGACCACGGGCTCATTATTCAACCCTCCAAATGTCAATTCGGCCTCCCTGCTCTCGATTTTCTAGGGCACAGAATTACCCCTGCCGGCGCTGCCCCTTTGCCAGAGAAGGTGGAGGCTATTCGGGCTTTCCCCAGGCCTACCACAGTAAAAGGGCTGCAGGAGTTCGTTGGCATGGTTAATTTCTACCATAGATTCGTTCCGGCAGCGGCGCGAGTCCTGCGCCCGCTTTTCCAATGCCTTGCAGGTAATCCAGTAGAATTGTTGTGGTCCCCGGCCGCAGAGTCGGCTTTTACGGCAGCTAAGGCAGCCTTGGCAGACGCCACCATGTTGGTCCATCCGAGCCCCTCAGCCCCCACGGCCCTGACGGTCGACGCCTCTGACGTGGCGGTGGGTGGAGTTCTGGAGCAGCAGGTTGGTGGCCGTTGGCAGCCTTTAGCGTTTTTCAGCCGGCAACTAAATTCGGCCGAGCTGAAATATAGCGCATTTGACCGAGAGCTTCTAGCTCTCCATTTAGCTGTCCGTCATTTCAGGTATTTCCTCGAGGGCCGCCCATTTGTGGCATTTACGGACCACAAGCCATTAACATTCGCTTTTTTGAAATTGTCTGACCCATGGTCGGCCCGCCAGCAGCGGCACCTCACTGCTATCTCAGAATTTACCACAGATGTCCGTCATATCGCGGGTAAGCTGAATGCCGTTGCTGACGCCCTGTCTAGACCTGCTTTTCCCCCTATTTCGGCGGTGGACTGCGAAGTGGATCCCCAGGAGCTTGCGGAGGCACAGCTCCTGGCGGATACCGTTTCGACGTACCAGTCCACCACTTCGGGATTGAAGTTGGCCCAGGTAGCTTGTGGTTCGGAGGGCACGAAAGTCTGGTGCGATGTTTCTCTTCCTCGCCCCAGGCCGGTAGTACCGCCCTCCCTTCAGCGCCGGGTTTTCGATGCCATTCACGGGCTGGCGCACCCGTCCATCCGCTCCACCTCTGCCTTGGTAGCAGCGAGGTTTGTCTGGCATGGCCTGAGAAAACAGGTAGCGGGGTGGGCACGTTCCTGCGTGCCCTGTCAGACCGCCCAGTCCAGAAACCCCCGTTCTGACAGTTCCTTCAGGACCTCCCGTTTCGGCAGTTCCTCCAGAGCCCCCCGTGCCGGTAGTTCCTCCAGAACCTCTCGTTCCGGCGGTTCCACCAAGTCCGGAACCTCCGGCTCCTGTGGTTCAGGCTGTCCCTCTCCGTACTCATTGTGGTCGCGAAATCAGGCTCCCAGCTAGGTTCCGCACCTCGGGTTCTGGGGGGGGTCATGTAGCGACCATGGAGAATGGTCTAGGTCGTCGAACCCTCGGATTGTCCAGCGAGGTCACGTGGGAACGCGACCATGGGGATTGGTCCAGGGAAGGACATCGCTGATTGGTCAGCGATGTCATGGGTGCGTTTGGCGCCCGATTAGGTTAGTTCGTTTGAGTCTTCAAGGAAGACAGTAAGTTTATATTGGTTGTCCTGCGACTTGTTGTTTTGATTCTGTATTCGTGTATTGCGGTTGCAATAAACTTCATCTACAACTACAAGTCTCGGACTCGCCATAGATGGATGGATGCTGACACTGCCCCTGTCTCTGCATTACTCTCTCTCTCTTTCCCTCTCTCTCTCTCTCTCTCACACACACACACACACACACACACACACACACTCTCTCTCTCTCTCCCTCTCTTCCTCTCTCTCTCTCTCTCTCTCTCTCTCTCTCTCTCTCTCTCTCTCTCTCTCTCTCTCTCTCGCTCTCTCTCTCTCTCTCTCTCTCTCTCTCTTCTTTCTCCCCACTCTCCACTTGATAAAATGCCATTTGCAATGAACAATTAAACTAGACTGACATTTGATAACCGTCTGATGAAGTGAAATACGCTCTCCCTCCCCATGAAACACCACAACATGTGCCTGACATTTGTGGCAGGTGCAGCACTAACAAATAAACTGCTTTTAACCCGCCTGACTTCTGTTTGGATATTTAGTTCCCACTAAACTCTAGCCTTGAAGTCAGAGGAATTAAACATCAACAAGTGGCCACGTTGCTCAAAGATGCAGATTAAGCAGAAAAATAACACCATTGCCTGTCATATGTATTGATCATTTTTAATGACAGTCCCTGATCATTGAAGTGTTTATTTCAGTTTCTACCCCCTCATTCTCCCCCCTGCACTTTATAATACACTTACAATAATAAATTAAACCTAACAAATATTTGATCCCCCCTCTCCCCCTCTCTCTCTCTCCTACTCTCTCCCATTTCTCCCTCTCTCTGCCCTCTCTCTTTTTCACTCAATTCCCCATTTCTCCCTCAAATCCTCTCTCCTTCCCTCCCTCCCTCTCTCCCTCCCTCCCCCCACCTCCCCTCATCACCTCCCTCCCTCCCTCTCTCCCTCCCTCCTTCCTTCCCTCCCTCTTTCTCTCCATTTCTCAATATTCACATTATCTCTTTTTCACTCAATTCCCCATTTCTCCCTCAAATCCTGTCTCCTTCTCTCCCTCCCTCCCCCCACC
Source organism: Rhinoraja longicauda (assembly GCF_053455715.1). Classification (NCBI taxonomy): domain Eukaryota; kingdom Metazoa; phylum Chordata; class Chondrichthyes; order Rajiformes; family Arhynchobatidae; genus Rhinoraja; species Rhinoraja longicauda. The sequence continues at coordinate 15,160 of NW_027601954.1, read as the reverse complement.
TCCCCTCATCACCTCCCCTCATCACCTCCCTCTCTCCCTCCCTCCTTCCTTCCCTCCCTCTTTCTCTCCATTTCTCAATTTTCACATTCTCTCTTTTTCACTCAATTTCCCATTTCCCCCTCAAATCCTGTCTCCTTCCCTCCCTTCCCCCCTCCCCCACTCACCCAGCCCACACTCCTCCATCTACCTCCCTCCCCCTCTCTCTCTCTCTCTCCCCCTCCCTCCCTCCCTTCCTCCCTCCCTCTCTCCCTCTGTCTACAAACGCGGACCGGAGAGAGAGAAGGGGGCGGGTTCCTTCTCCTCCCTCTGACCGACGTCCACCGCGTCCAATCGTCGCCGCCCGCCCGAACCGACGGCCGCCCGGACCAATCCCCGCCGCCCGCTCCCCAGTCCAAGCCCCGCCCCTCCGCTTCCCCTCCCGCCCGCCTGCCAATCTCCGGTCCTGGGGCGGGACGTCCGTCGCCTTGATGGACGCGCGCCGCGGCCAATGGGTGCTAAGGGATCGCACCCTTTGTCTCGCTTTGCAAAGATTATTGTAAATGCAACGATTTTACTGCATTTAACAGCCCAGGGTGGTTGCAATATTGCTTTAATGCAACGCCAGCGCTGCATTTAACATTGCAGTGGCCTGCAAAGTTATTTTAATGCGTTGCATCAGTTGCATTTAACATTTGAGTGGTTTTGCAAAATTATTGCAATTAATTTAATGCATATAACATCCATTGGGGGTCGCTAGATGACTTTAATGCAAGGCCACATCGCAGGGTGTTGCAATATTTCTTTAATGCAAGGCGATCACTGCATTTAACATTGCAGCAGCCTGAAAAGTCATCCTAATGCGATGCCGGGGGTAGTAAATACAATAATAATACTATAGTAATAATAATTTAACATTGCAGGAGCCTGCAAAGTTGTTCTAATGCGTTGCATTAATTGCATTTAACATTTGAGAGGTTTTGCAAAATTATTGCAATTAATTTTATTGCATTTAACATCCCAGGGGGTTGCAATATTGCTTTAATGCAACGCCAGCGCTGCATTTAACAATGCAGCAGCCTGCAAAGTTATCCTAATACGATGCATTAGTTGCATTTAACATTTGAGAGGTTTTGCAAAATTATTGCAATTAATTTTATTGCATTTAACATCCCAGGGGGTTGCAATATTGCTTTAATGCAACGCCAGCGCTGCATTTAACAATCCAGCAGCCTGCAAAGTTATCCTAATACGATGCATTAGTTGCATTTAACATTTGAGAGGTTTTGCAGGATGATTGCAATTAATTTAATGCATTTAACATCCACTGGGGGTCGCTAGATGACTTTAATGCAAGGCCATCACTGCATTTAACATTGCAGCAGCCTGCAAAGTTATCCTAATGCGATGCATTAGTCGCATTTAACATTTGAGAGGTTTTGCAGGATTATTAATGCATTTCACATCGCAGGGTGTTGCAATATTTCTTTAATGCAAGGCGATCACTGCATTTAACATTGCAGCAGCCTGAAAAGTCATCCTAATGCGATGCCGGGGGTAGTAAATACAATAATAATACTATAGTAATAATAATTTATATTATTAATAATAAGAATTAATCAAAGATTGATTGATTGATTGATTGATTGATTGATTGATTGATGCAAATAAATGAAGCAAAAGGAAGATACAGAATGCAGAACATAGTTCGCAGTGGTGTAGCGCATCTGTTCCATAGACAAATATCCGCCATGGAGTAGGGATGGCAGACCGTATGAACTATCGTGAAGGTGACAGGGTAGACCATCTGATCAACTGTTGGTCCTTTGAAGGGCACTTTTTTTTCGACGGACAAATCATGACTTCAATCTCTGCACCGAGTTGAAGATCCGTATCGCGCTCTTTAAATGAGATAACGTCGAAGCATAATAATCTACGGAGCATGTGCTGGGACTTATTAATTGGAAATCGTAAACAAGGATAGTTGCTGGGCTGTTTCTCTGCCGTGTGACTCGTGGCTCTCGGTCCAGTCTATGTACCTTTTTCCCATTTGTGGTATCACCGTTGTTAGTTAAAGCAGGGCTTCGCTCATAATTATCTTTATGGCCTGAGCTCTAGGTGGAGTTGAGTTCTATATTCCTTGGATGGCAGGAGGCTGGGAGAGGGGGGGAGTGGTAATGTTACAAAGGTATATAAATCGTGAGGGGAATAAATAGAATGGATGCACTGTCATTTACCCAGAATGGAGAAGCAAATAACAGAGATCAGAGGGTTAAGAGAGGCTAGATTTACAAGGAACTGGAAGGAAAGACCTTAACACTCAGATGGTGATGGGTATAAAGAACGAGCTAACAGTAACGGTAGTTGAGACATGTTGAAGATAGTGCATTTATACATCCACAACATTTGGAATATAGCTACCAAATCGACTTTAGCAATAAGTAAGCATGATCGGCTATTTCTATTTCTATTGTTCGGCTTGAACTGATTTTGTAGCAATGTTCAGGTGCGATGGCGATGTAATTTTCACTCTAACTCAGGTGCGCTTGAGTTGTGCGAAGTATGCATTTGTTTCGGACTATCAGTTATTTTATTGGGTCACTCATTTCGGACATTCGATACGTTTTCCTCACTCCACGGGTGTCATCTGAGTCTTCTACGTTTATCTTGCTTCACACTTGTATTTCAGAATCCCGGCAATTACGACGGTCCAGGTGATCTGGGAACGAGTGTAGGGCTAGGGCGATGAAATCGTCCGTGGACCTGTTGTGGCGGTAGGCGAACTGCAGTGGGTCAAGGACGCTGGCTAGACTGGATATAATGCGTTCCATTGCAAGCCTCCCAAAACATTTCATGATGGTGGATGTCAAGGCCACTGTTCGGTGGTCGTTTAAACTTGAGGTTTTGCCTTTCCTCGACACTGGAATGATGGTGGTCTTCAAGAGGCAGTTGGGTACCTGAGAACGGAGTAGGGAAAGAACAAAGATGTCCACGAATACAGCTGCCAGCGTTTCCGCTCAGCTACTAAGGACACGGCCAGGAACTCCGTCTAGGCCTGTTGCTTTTCGTGGATTTACCCACAGCAAGGCCGCTCTAACCTCTGCAACTGTCACCCTGGGGAGAGGCACACTGGAGTCTGAAGAGCCAGAAGTCACCATACAAAAGTATTCAGTTCATCAGGTTGGTTTGCACTATCACCAATGATATTGGCTGAACATTCTTTTTTCTTTTTTTAAAATTTAAATTTTTATTATTTATTTTTTATTTTTTACAGAACTTTTTGGAAAACAACCCCCCCCACCCTTCCCCCCCACCCCCCTTATACTAACCCCAAATAAGAAAAAGAAAGAAAAGAAATAAAGATTAAAGACTGCCTGGTTGTTGGTGGTCCTGCACACGCCCCATGGAATTCCAAACAGAATAAACTGTATATGTATATACATCTCTCCCAAAAGAACCATTGTAAATATGAACAATTCTTCTATATATATAGGCCCCTCTTTTGTAGATAAGGACGCCAGATATTTAAAAAAGTATCATATTTGTTCCTTAAATTATAAGTAATTTTTTCAAGTGGGATACAGTTAGAAATTTCATTATTCCAAAGGTCCATACTTAAATAGGAATCAGATTTCCAAGTAACTGCGATAGTTTTTTTGGCTACTGCTAATGCAATTTTTATAAATTCTTTCTGATATTTATTCATTTTAAGTTGTGGTCTTATTCCTTCAACATCACCCAATAACAAAAATCTTGGGTTGTATGGAAGTTGTATTCCGATAATCTGTTCTAAAAAGCTTCTTAAGTTTGTCCAAAAAGGTTGTATTTTTAAACAGGACCAAGTAGAATGAAACAAAGTACCAATTTCTTGATTGCACCGAAAACATTGGTCAGATAAACTTGAGTTTATTCTCTTTAATTTTTGTGGTGTGATATATAATTGATGCAGAAAGTTATATTGTACTAGTCTAAACCGAACATTTATTGTATTTTTCATACTGTCAAGGCATAGTTTTGACCAATTTGTTCCATCAATATTAATATTCAAATCCGTTTCCCATTTTCGCCTTGATATATGAATTCCTTGTTTAGGAGCCTTTTTTGAATTAGATTATATATAATAGAAGTAAAAAAAATGATTTGTCCTTTTTGAATTAGGTTTTCAATTTCCTTAGATTTCGGCAATAACATTGTTTGACCCAATTTATCTTTTAAATAAGCTCTTAATTGAAAGTAACAGAAAAGGGAATTATTTGATATATGATATTTATTTTTCAATTGTTCAAATGACATCAATATACCTTTTTCAAAGCAATCACCTCTATATCTAATCCCTTTTTGATGCCACCTATATAGAAGCTGGTTATCCATTGTAAAAGGTATCAATCTATTCTGAATCAAAGTTGTCTTTCCTAATAAAGATTTTTTTGTTTCATCCTCAAAATTTACCTTATTCCATAATCCGATCAAGTGTTTTAATAATGGAGATTCTTTCAGTCCCCGTATCAATTTAGGTTCCCATTTATATATAAAGTCTTCTGGTATATTTTCTCCTATTTTATCTAGTTCTATTCTTATCCATGCCGGGTTTTTTTCTTCAAAAAGAGATGCAATAAACCTCAGTTGGTTTGCTTTATAATAATTCTTAAAGTTCGGAAGTTGTAATCCTCCTGAATCAAACTTCCATGTCAATTTTTCCAACGATATTCTTGACATTTTACCTTTCCAAAGAAATTTCCGCACATATTTATTTAACTCTTGAAAAAACTTCTGTGGTACTTGTATTGGTAATGTTTGGAATAAATATTGTAATTTCGGAAATATATTCATTTTAACGGCATTAACTCTTCCTATTAATGTTATTGGTAATGTCATCCATTTATCAAGGTCCTCTTTTATTTTTCTTAGTAATAATAAATAATTTAATTTATATAAATTCTTCATATCATTATCAATTCTTATACCTAAATACTTTATACCAATTAATGGCCATCTAAATTGGGTTAGTAATCGACATTGAGTGTAATCTCCTTTAGTAAGGGGTAAAATTTCACTTTTATCCCAATTTATTTTATAACCTGATATTCTTCCATATTCTTCTAATCTAAAAGATAGTTTGCGCAACGAATCTAATGGTTTTGTTAAGTGTATCAAAACCTCATCTGCAAATAAATTAATCTTAAATTCTTCCTGATTGACTTTAAAACCCTTAATATCTGGGTCAGTTCTAATTAGTTCAGCTAACGGTTCTATCGCCAGGACAAATAAAGCAGGTGATAATGGGCATCCTTGTCTAGTTGACCTTTTTAATTGAAACGGTGTTGAAATTTGGCCATTTGCCGCTACCTTAGCTTTGGGATTCACATTTAGAGTTTTAATCCAGTTTATAAAAGTTGTTCCTAACCCATATTTTTCCAATACTTTATATAAAAAATCCCACTCTAACCTATCAAATGCTTTTACTGCATCCAGAGCTACTGCTACACTTATTTCATTCCTCTTTTGTGCCAAATGCATTATACTAAGTAACCTAGTTACATTATCTGCAGAATGTCTATTTTTAATAAATCCAGTTTGATCCATATGTACTAATTTTGGTAAATACTTAGACAATCTATTAGATAAAATTTTTGCTACTATTTTATAATCTGTATTCAGCAAAGATATAGGTCTATATGATATTGGTTTTAAAGGATCCCTATCTTTGTTTGGTATTACTGTTAAAATCGCTGTCGTAAAAGACTCTGGGAGGTTATGTGTTCTTTCCGCCTGCTGTATTACCTCCATAAAAGGAGGAATTAATAATTATTTAAATTTTTTATAAAATTCTGGCGGGAACCCATCTTCTCCTGGGGATTTATTACTCTGTAGTGATATTAACACTTCTTTGACCTCTTTTAATGAAAAAGGCATATCTAATCCCATCTGTTCTTCTAAATTTAATTTAGGAAGGTTTATTTGTGCTAAAAAAATCTATCTCATTAGTATCTTTTTGTGATTCTGACGTATAATTCAGAATTTAAAAAAAAAAAGGTTTCATTAATTTCTAAAGGTTTATAAGTAATTTTATTTGTATTTATTCTAATAGCGTTAATGGTTCTCGAAGACTGTTCGGCTTTCAACTGCCAAGCAAGGACCTTATGTGATCTCTCTCCTAACTCATAGTACTCTGTTTAGTTCTCATAATTGCTTTTTCTGTTCGGTATGTCTGTAATGTATTATATTGTAACTTCTTATTGTAACTTATTATATTGTAACTTCTTATTGATAAGTTGTCTTCGTTTCTCTTCCGTTACATACCTTTGAGATTCTTTTTCTAATTTTGTAATTTCTTTCTCCAATTGCTCTACTTCGGCCATATATTCTTTCTTAATTTTGGAAGTATAACTTATTATCTGTCCTCTCAAATATGCTTTCATTGCATCCCATATAACAAATTTATCATCAACTGAGTTGGAATTTGTATCTAAATAAAATTGAATATGTCTTCTCATAAACTCACAAAAATCTTCTCGATTTAATAATGTTGAATTAAATCTCCATCTATAAGTAATTTCCTCTTTATCCATCATTACCATCGACATTGTTAAAGGGGAGTGATCTGATAATGTTCTTGCTTTATATTCAACATTTTTCACTCTGTCCTGTATGTTTGTTGATAATAAAAAGAGATCAATCCTCGAATAAGTTTTATGTCTATATGAGTAAAAAGAATAATCTCTTTCTCTTGGGTTAAGTCTTCTCCATATATCGGTTAGATTTAAATCTTTCATCAATGACAAAGTTAATTTTGCTATTTTCGTTTTTGTAACTGTCCTAACTGATCTATCTAAAACTGGGTCTAAGCAAAAATTAAAGTCTCCACCTATTAGTATTTTATCTTGGGCATCGGCCAGATTCAAAAAAGTTTCTTGTATAAATTTTATATCATTTTCATTTGGTGCATAAATATTCATCAAGGTCCATAATTCCGAAAAGAGTTGGCAATGTATAATCACATATCTTCCCGCAGGATCAATAATTGTATTTTGTATTTTGATTGGTAATGTTTTATTAATCAAAATTGCAACTCCCCTCGCTTTTGAATTGAATGAAGCTGCAGTAACCGTTCCCACCCAGTCTCTTTTTAATTTCTGATGTTCCATCTCTGTTAAATGAATTTCCTGCAAAAAAGCTATATCTATCTTCATTTTTTTAATATGTGTTAAAATTCTTTTTCTTTTTACCGGCCCATTAACCCATTAACATTAAAACTCAAAAGTTCAGTAATTTAACCATTATTCTTAACAAAATTACTCCTATCTATAACATTACTTAACACCTCGTTTCTCATGGTTCTTTGGGGAGTTTCCTTAAAATTCACCATGTTGCTGTACATCCCCCCCCTCCCCCCCAACATCCAGGCTAAAAGATGAAAAAGAAAAATAAATAGTTAAAGAAACCCGAAATAACCCCCTACTAATGCTGTTTATAAAAAAGAAAACAGCATTACCTCCCTCCATTTTACGGGTCATGGCACACACCATGAATACACACATGAATCCCGCAGTCATCAATTGGTGGTTCTCCACCCCCCCCCCACGAACTAGCATAACCTTTTCTCCCAATCATTATTCATTCAATCTTTACATTTCATATCCTTTATCTTCTCTCCGTTCATATCCGTTTCAATCCATGTCTCATTGTCGTTCTTCTTGTATCTGGTGAGCCTTTGGAAGTTTTAAAGCAAATTCCTCAGCTTCCTGGTAATCAGTAAAAAATTTGTTTCCTTCTCTTTCTATAAAAATATTCAGTGTTGCAGGGTATCGCAGGTAAAATCGATAACCTTTTTGCCACAGGGCTTTTTTCGCAGGGTTGAATTCCTTCCTTCTCTTCAAAAGCTCATAACTTATATCAGGATAGAAAAAAAGGTTATTCTCTCCACTTTTCGGAGGAGTAGAATTCTTTATGCATTGTGCAGCCGCCTTCAAAATTCTTTCTTTATCTTGATATCTCAATAATTTTATCAGAATTGATCTCGGATACTGACCCTGTTTTGGACTTGGTCTTAATGCCCTATGTGCCCTTTCAATTTCAATTTCGATTTCACTTTTTTCCATTCCCAAAATATTCGAATCCATTTTTGAAAGAATTCTATTGAATCTTCTCCCTCTGCGCCTTCTTCAAGACGAACAATCTTTATATTGTTTCGTCTACTAGTATTCTCCAACAAGTCCAGTTTTTCAAATATCTGTTTCCTTTCTGTTATCCAAGCAGTTACGTTGTCTTCGATCTTATTCACTCTTTCAGTAGTATCTTCAGTCTTAACTTCCAATTTTTAAACTTTTTTATCCAATTTATCCATTTTTTTTAAACTTCTGTTGGTGGCGATGGTATTATTTTTTAATTGTTCACATACTTCTTGTAAGATCTCTTCCATACTTCCCCTATATTTTTTACTTTCAATTTTACCTTTAGGTCTATCAAATAGGCAAGGTTCATCTTCTGATGAATCTTCTTGATCGTCTGTATGTTCTTGGTCCTGGTCCTGGTCGATGTCACTATCTGTGGCAGAGGCATCCTGGGATTGTAGTTTCTTTAACTTCCTTGTGACATTTCGCGCATGCACGGTTCCCCTTGTTCGCTCATGCACGGTTCCCCGTATTCACGCGAGGCATGCTTCTTCCTCCCGGGTGCCGCCGCTCCTGCTTGCCATTCTTCGGGATCAGTCCTCTCAACTTGAGCACGAGGATTCTCCATCGCAACAGGGCCTCCTTCCCTCTTCTCACCCGATCTCTTTAAACCAATATGTTTCTTCAGTTTTTGTTTAGGAGACATGTTTCAATAATCCCCCGATCTTTATAGAGAATTATAGACTTTCTAAGAAACTTTTGTTCAATTTTTTTTAAACTTACTCGGTACTTTTCTAAGTTTTGTTCGGAGGAGCTGGAAGACCACAACCTGTGCCTACGTCATCACGTGCCATCCCCGAACATTCTTTGCATCCATTTATCTTAATCAGACCGTGCCACATTCTCCGTGTGACCCAGAGGTTGTACTTGGACTTAAGTTTCTCCCGGTATTGTCTCTTGGCACCCTTGATGGCTTTGCGGAGACCACAGACTCTTCACACCACGGGACCCACTCACAAGTTAGGATACTCTCGACCTAGTGTTATCGTCCGGATTCACAATCTACAACATTGAAACTACTGAGGCCTGTCTATCGGACCACAGCGTTATCATTTTTGACGCATCTCTGCCTTTATCTCCCGCAAAATCTCATCTCCCCGTTCGCTACTCCCGCGACATAAATTCATTGCCTGCCAGTAAATTCTCCGAGGCTCTCACAGCTGCCCCCAACATCTGCACTATTGAGGCTTCTCCCCCCCATCTCAGCACTGAGGATCTCACCTCTTTATTTAATATCACTTGCTCTTCCATCCTGGATTCTATCGCTCCCCTTAAAATGAAAAAGCCTAAGCCCAAAGGTCGGCCTTGGCTCAATGACACCACCAAAGCCCTAAGAAGGGAGTGCAGAAAATCAGAACGGAGGTGGAAATGTGACAAGCTTCAAATTTCCTTCGAAATTCTGAGAAACAATCTTCTCAAATACCAGGAAGCAGTAAAGTCTGCTAGAGCACAATACTTCTCCGACCTTATTTCCAAAAACTCTCATAACTCCAAGGTCCTATTTAGCACAATTACCTCTGTCATATGTCCCGCCCCCAGTACCAGCTTAGTTAGGTCCCCTGCTAAGTGCGAAGAATTCGCTAAATGTTTCACCAGCAAAGTTGAGAACATTAGAATGAACATTTCCCCTCCCACCCGTGACCTAGCTGTCTCACGAGTCTGTTCATCTAAATTGGACTGTTTCCAACCCGTCTCTCTATCCTCCCTTGCAAAGCTTGTCTCCGCTATGAAACCTGCAACCTGCCCCCTTGATCCTGCCCCCACTGCCCTTCTGAAGGATGTCATTGCAATAGTCGCTCTATTATCAACAGTTCTCTGGCCACTGGCACTGTTCCAACCTGTTTCAAGCACGCGGTGGTCCAGCCCCTACTGAAAAAACCTAACCTAGACCCCACCTTGCCTAGTAACTACAGACCCATTTCCAAACTGCCATTCCTGTCAAAAGTCCTTGAAAAGGCAATTCTAAACCAATTAGTGCCATATCTACACCAAAACACCATCCTGGAAAGTTTCCAGTCAGGTTTCAGAGCCCACCACAGCACAGAGTCTGCCTTGTTGAAGGTACACAACGACCTGCTTCTCGCCATCGACACCGGCGACTGTGCAATCCTGCTCCGTCTCGACCTCAGCGCAGCGTTCGATACAGTGGACCACACCATCCTTATTGACCGTCTCCGGTACGCGGTTGGCATTGATGGCACTGCCGTGAGCTGGTTCGCTTCCTACCTCAAAATTAGGAGTTTCGCCATCAACATAGGCAGTTATTCCTCTGCTCCAGCTAGCCCCTCCTGCGGAGTTCCACAAGGCTCCATCCTAGGCCCCATTCTCTTCTCTCTATACATGCTCCCCCTTGGCCAAATCATTCAAAGGCACGGCATTTCTTTCCACTGCTATGCCGATGACACTCAGCTTTACCTCCCCCTGAAGCCCTACAACCAGTCAAATTTAAACAGCCTCTTACACTGCCTTGAGGACATAAAATGTTGGATGGCACAGAACTTCCTCTAATTAAACGAGAGCAAGCCTGAGGTCATCCTATTAGGCCCCCCGACTCCATCAAATCGATAACAGGCAGTCTTGGAAGCCTATCCTGCCTAGTCAAACCGCATGTCAAAAACCTCGGCGTGTTATTTGACTCTGCATTAAAATTTGACAAGCAAGTCAACGCTGTGGTAAAAGCCAGCTTCTTCCAACTTCGTACCATAGCTAAAATCAAACCTTTCCTCCAATTCGACGGCACTGAAAAAACCATTCACGCTCTCATTTCCTCCCGCCTAGACTACTGCAACTCCCTATACACTGGGATCAGCCAATCTTCCCTGTCCCGCCTGCAACTGGTCCAAAACGCCGCAGCGAGACTCGTGACGAGTACCCGTAAAAGGGACCACATCACGCCGATTCTGGCCTCTCTCCACTGGATCCATGTACGGTACAGGATCAACTTCAAGCTCCTCCTATTCACATATAAAGTCCTAAATGGACATTGCCCCCCACTACATCAAAAATCTTCTAACCCACCTCTCTAACTCCAGGTCCCTCAGGTCGGCCGACTTGGGGCTACTCACTATCCCGCGGTCTAGGCTTAAGCTCAGGGTTTAACACGCTTTTGCGGTTGCAGCTCCTAGACTGCGGAACAGCATCCCTCTCCCCATCAGAACTGCCCCCTCCATCGACTCCTTTAAGTCCAGGCTCAAAACCTATTTCTACTCCCTAGCGTTTGAGGCCCATTGAGGAGGCGCTGTGAACTGTTTTGTATGTGCTGATATGTTTGTGTGCTACTGTATGTTTCATTTTTTCCTTAGTACCTTAACAGATGTACAGCACTTTGGTCAACGTGGGTTGTTTTTAAATGTGCTATACAAATAAAATTGACTTGACATGACTTGACTATATGCAAGCCCTCTTGAAATAAATGCTATTAAATAAGAGGAATATATCGGGTAGATGCACAGAGTCCCTTGCTCAGAGTAGGGGAAATGAGAACCAGAGGACATAGGTTTAAGGTGAGGGGGGAAAGATTTAGAAGGAACCCGAGGGGCAACTTTTCCACACAGCGGGTGGTGGGTGTATGGAATGAGCTGCCGGAGAAGGAAGTTGAGGCAGGGACTATCACACAGTTTAAGAGACACTTGGACAGGTACATGGATATGACAGGTTTGGAGGGATATGGGCCAAACGCGGGCACGTGGGAATAGTGTAGATAGGGCATGTTGGTCGGTGTGGGCAAGTTGGGGCGAAGGTAGGGCCTGTTTCCACGCTGCATCACTCTGTGACTCTAAATACTAACTCCGTGCAGTAGTCTGATTGTGGAGAGAAAGAAACTGTTCCTGATAAACTCCGGAACTCCCCGTAAAGTGGCAACACAAGTAGACAGAGCGGTGAAGAAGGCGTGTGGTCCGCTTGCCTTCATCTGCCGCGGAATCGAGTTCAAGAGCCAGGACGTCAAGATGCATCTCTCCAGGACTTTGGTCAGGCTGCATTTGGAGTATTGCACGCAGTTCTGTTCGTCCCACACTACAGGAAGGGTGTGGGGGCTTTGAAGAGGACAAGAGGGGAGTTACAGAGACAGGGACAGGGAGTGTAGGGGCCGGAGGGGAAGGTGTCACAGAGAGGGGGGGGTATGGGCGGGAGTGGAGGGGGTCACAGAGACATGGAGAGGGGGTGGAGGGGCGGGAGGGGAGGGGGTCACAGAGATTGGTGTAGGAAACACTCTCTCCCCTCCCCAGGGAAGAGGCACAGGGACAGCTGTTACATCTCATGGCGGCTAACCGTTTTAACCGCACTTCCCAAGAATGGCGTTGGAGAGAGAAGTGGGGGCGAGCAGGAGGAGAGTTGGGGAAAAGAGAGGGAAAGACAGGGAGGGAGATATAGCTCAGAAGACGAAAGGAGAAGAGATGGAGAGTGAACTATCAAAGGGAGTGGAAATGAAGAGACAGGAGTTCCGAGCGAGTGGGTTGGCAAAAGGGAGCGAGGGAAGGGTAAGATAGACAGAGAGAAACTGAGGAAGAGATGCAGTGAGAGTGAGAGGGGAGGGAGGGGTAAGGGGTGAAAGGTTGACAGAGGCAGTGGTGCAGAGTGAGAGAATAGAGAGGGTATGAGAGAGAGTCAAATTTCAAAGAGTGGACAGCAGTAAGGATGGAGGGAGAGAGAAAGGGAGGAGGGAGATGTGCCACATCATTCGCGGTTTTATTTGGGTTTCGGACAATTCTGAAGCCACAATGTTTCTGTTCTCTGAGTATCGTGAGTCTTTGGGTCGTTGCTCCTCAGAGGTGACGAAGGCAGAAAATGTTATTGTCCCCGCGCAAAATCAGACCCACTGCAGGCAAGCAAGGAGTGAATGGTTACCGGCCTCGCCGGGAGTGTGGGGATGAGGTTGCAGTCAGTTAAGCCGCGATCATATTGAGTGGTGAAGCAGAGTGGAGGGGCCATTTTAGTGCGAGTTGATTTGTTGAACTATTTCCTCAACCTGTGGACAAACGTCGCCCAGTCCACCTTCAAACTGGGCACCAGAAGACGGTTCCTGGAATTTGGGATTGAAGCGGATTGAAGGAAATCAGACAAACAACATGAGGCTGAGAGTTGGATTTGATGGAGGTTGAAACAATATCCCCTTTGCTGGAACAATGCCGCTACTAATTTCCATCCCTCAGTATCGACGCAAATGCCCAGTCTTTGGAGTTTCTCAATCAATTCCCTGAATAAATCACGACCTGTCTCAGCAGAGACTTCATTCGGCTGATGTCATCACTTTGCGAATAATTTAAAAATCTCTATTTATAAAACCTGTTGAAACTTCACTGTCCCGGTGGAGACGGAATATGGTATAAAATCTCCGGGAATGTTCTGCCCCGGCATTTCATTCCGAGAGATTACCGGTAGCTCACGGGGACACGTCGCTGGGCAGAGAACATGGGGGAAAAGCTGAGGGAATATTACGACGTGCAGAAAATCTTGTACGTGATCATTGCTGCCGTTGGAGTCCCTGGTAAGTGAGCAGAACAATTCAAGTTTTATAACTCCGTCTGTTAACCGGTGTTGACATGATTCTTATCGTGTTACAAGATTCCCAACTGATGATCGTTGTACCAGAATATGTGAAGCACATCAATCCTCTCAGTGAAATATTTTTGAATTAACCCTGTGATTTTTCTTATTTTCAGACAGCCCAAACTAACCCTCTCTTTCTCCCACTGCCGGGACCCACTAGAATGTTGTTCTTGCCTTCAGTGGGACCTTCCCAGAGTTGTCCCAGTGCTCGGGACAGGCAGCTCTCCGGGACGGTGTGACTGGGAGGGGTTTACATTGTGAAGTTCACTGTGTCTGAGTTTTTGATCAGAGTGAACACCCGCTGCTGTGGACACATCTCACTGTGGAGTCTGTCACCGTCGGATAAAACCCGCCATTTGGTCAATAATTGGATCGATCTCCTGAACCGGTGGCCGCGGATCTACCGGCGTGTGTTGTTACCGAACTGAACTCACTGTGGAATGAATCCATTAGCGGAGCCACACTGCTGCCGGATCCTAAGTTGTCCCTGCCTTCCCTCTGGAACCCTCCTCGTCCCCATCAGATGCCGAGTTCCCAGAGCCCTGGTTAAACGCGGCCGGTCACGGTTAAGTCTGTGAAACCGGCCCCATCAGAGACTGTGAGCGGGGTTAACTGTAGACAGGACCATTCCGCCTATTGTAGCGGGCGGCTGCTCGTTCCCTCCCCGCCCTTTACCCCGCCCGTCGCCTTATCTCCTCTCCCCTGAAGCAGGCAGGTCGGGCACAGTCGGAGCCGGGTCTGACATTGTTAAACCTGCAGCCGCGCACCGACTCCAACACTCCTGATCTCCAGCTGAAAGTGGAGCCGGTGTTCAGCCCCGGAGACCATGTTCAGTAATGCCCAGTGTCCGCTCCCCTTCTCTTTCCGCAGTGAATTTAGTGGCGATTGTGATCCTGTCCCGGGGAAAGTGCGGCCTCTCCACCTGCACCACTCGCTACCTGGTGGCCATGGCAGCGGCCGATCTACTCACCCTGATCACCGAGGTCATTTTGTATCGGATCCGATACCATTACTTTTATTGGAGTTTCCTGGCCATCACCCCTGTGTGCAGTGTTAACGATGTACTGGCGTTTGCAGCTACAGACTGTTCTGTCTGGTTCACCGTCACTTTCACCTTTGATCGCTTTGTCGCCATTTGTTGCCAGAAGCTGAAAACAAAATATTGCACCGGGAAAACTGCGGCTGCGGTTCTCGCAACAGCCGGCGTTCTGCTGTGTCTGAAAAACGTTCCCCGCTACTTCACACAGGAACCCTGGATAATCATCGACAATGTCCCGTGGGCATGTGTCACGGTGGACAGTGCTTACACTGACCCAGGGTGGGTGGCATTTGACTGGATCGACACGGTTTTAACTCCGCTCCTCCCTTTCGCTGTGATCCTGCTGCTCAACGCTCTGACAGTCCGGCACATTTTAGTGGCCAGTCGGGTCCGTCAGGGGCTGAGGGGTCAGAGCAAGGGGGAGAAG